>NW_009635654.1:0-4328 GCF_000690535.1 Cariama cristata | reverse complement strand
CGACACGGGCTGCTGCAAGACTCAGTGACAGTGGGAGGCAGGGAGCAACGGAGAGCGGGCAGAAGGAGCCCGCAGAGCCCTGTATGAACATCAGTGGTTTCCCAGGGAAAGAAATCAATTAGAACGGGTTGGGGGGGCTTATTTAAACTTTTCAGTCTGTGCTAATTGCTGCCTCTTCCCCTCCCTGCCCCCAGACATGGTGCGCCGGCATGTGGGAATCAAGGGTGAAACCACGTGCTGAAAATCAGAGTAACATAAAAAAGAGACAGCAGAAAGCACATCAAAACCCCTGATTTTGTGGGGTTTTTTACTTATTTTTTTTTAAAGTTAACGTTTAATTGCTACTAGCAAGACAAATCACCACACACGATTTAACTAGATTCTGTTTCCTTGTGTCCCTTCAGCCGGCCCGGCAGGTTGCCGGAGCCCAGTCCGGGGTGATGAGGTGGCTCCTGGTCCTGTGCCGCCACGGCTGCAGGAATGGGTCCGGGCTGCACCGGAGGGTCCCGTGAAGACCTCAGCAGTCTGTTCCGGGGACCTTACGATCACGGCTCTGCCGAGCACAGCGTGCTTAACAGCTGTAATGGTGTAGCCGTTCTGATGAAGAAAAAAGAGCAATGTCTCAGAATTTCTAAAAATTCCGAGCATTTTCACAATGCCTTCCAGGTGTGATTTGAACTCAGGTGCCGGTATCTATGGAGAATGGTGGTCGATGCAGCCTGCTTTTCTGGGTGGCTTTTCTTCTCTAAATCTCTACCTGTGTGTGTCCTTTCAGGCTGGCTTCCAGGAAAAATTCACGCTGTCAAAGTGTGTTGTGTTTCTCATTAGCATCAAGACATGCTACAGCATGTGCATGTGAAATCTTTTTGCTTACATATAAATCTACATAAATAAATCAAGTTCTGCCACCAGCCGCCTCTATGGGAAATATTTTCAAACTTACACATATTTTCCTTGTCTTATCAATGTACTCAGCGTTTCTCTGAAAAAAATAACAGACTGTATTTTTGCATCTTTTCTGCTACATGCAAATGAATAACTTTGATAACATTGAAGCACTATTTAAAATCGAAGGCCCCTGAAATATCAGCTTCACATTTCAAGCTCCAAAGATACTGTCTGCGCAGTTTTCTGTTACTGTTGAAATGCCAAAAGAAACCACTCAAGCAGCATATTCAGAACGACGGTTATGGGAGGGAAACAGCAAGTTTGGAAAATTCAAAGCTTAGTTCTCAAAAAAAACCCATTACAACTTAAGATACCGTTTTTAAAATGACCCTTTTCTTCCAAACAATCTGAGCTTTGATCAACTGTTATTTTGCAACAAAGTAAGATTAGCCAAGACTAATCCCAGCTGGATCATACTGTACTAAGGATTAGGAAAAACAGGTTCTGGCTAAGAGAGCCAGGCGAGCGGTAAAAGGGGTGAAAGCCAGCACGCAGAACTGCAACCCAGCCCAGCCAGCTCAGGCATGGGCTGCGGTCCCTGCTCTGCCCCTAACCCTGCCAGCTCCTCTTGGGAAAACCTCTTGCTTCCAATGCCTCTGTTTTGTCACAAATAAAAATGAGCAGTCACCCCATTACAAAGCGTTTTCGTGTCTTTGCATAAAAAGATCCACCTGCGGCATCAGGGTAGTTATTTGCAGAGGGCAAGAGTGCACTGCAACACCGTGGGAGGAGGTCTGGGAATGACGGGGAGAGGAAGGAAGGCTGCGAAAATGCCAGAAAGGGCCAAACCAAAGTTGCTGTTTTTCTTCCTCTACGTGAGAAGGCCTAAGGCCAACGGAGGAGCAGCTCTAACAAGGTGTTCTCCAGCCTCTCTCCACCTGGGTAAGTTCAGCACACTCAGACACTCCCCGTACTGGGTTACCCAGTTAATACTTGCGTTATTCATCAATATTCTCCGTTGGAAAGCCCTGTTTTTCATTACTCTCATTTCGAGAATGAAAGCTTGTCATTTTACAGTAGTTGGCTTCTTTTTTTAGCAAGATTATTTGCCATTTCCTTCCCAGTAATTTATTTTCTACATAATTAATGTTTAATGATTCTCCACATATACATTTTGCCAGAAAGCCAAAAGCGACTCTGACAAAGCAAATAAATGTTCTGCAGCTTATCCAACCCTTTTAAGTGCTCCACTGATAACAGAGCTAAAAAAGGTAATGGGGAAGAAAACATTCAATATTTCTATAAAGAGACACTTCATTAAGGTAATTAAGACAATCTTTTAAAGCAGTTATAAGGATTATTAACACGCAAAAGAAATTATGCAATAGGGTTTTCACAAAATAGGCAGACTTACTATTATTTTATGATGCCTTTAAGAATAACTTTCAGCAGTTTAATAAGCTTTTGAAAATAAAGGCTCATTTCTTGGCAAGGGACGGAGCCTTCCGTACACCTGGGAAGAGCATATTCAGGGTCTTTGAGAATTAATTTTTTTTTGTGGGGAGAGGAGTTTTTCTTTTTGTTTAATATGCAACAAGTATTTCTACGGAGCTGGCAAATAACGAAACTAGCTTGTTAAATTGTGATGGTTCAAAAAATGCATTTACCCAAAAGCACCCACTGAAGTCACATAGACCAATGCTGGACCCACAGGTCACTGCAGTCACCGTCTCACCAGTTCGAATTCGGCTGCAAACAGAATTGTGAAACCATAATACTCCTTTAAAGATGTAGACAATGGCTAGAGAGTTGGTAGTTTATACTTTGCAAACCACCACTTCTGAAGATGGGCTTTCTCATAACATCTTTCAGTGATTAATAGCAGTCTTTATTTAAACCACTAGCAATCTAAGATAGGTATTACCAACGTTAAAAATCACTAAAGGAGAGCACATTACTTTAACCTACACGAGAGAAAAATGAAAGGCATTTATAACAGTCAAACATGTTATGACGTTATACTGAAAGTATTTTCTAACTGTAAATCATCAGGATTGCTGTTTGTCTAGAGGAATATGCATTTTTAATTAACACATGAAAAATGAAGTATGCATGACAGGCTCCACTAAAGAGGCATGACACATTTTTCAAAATCCCATAATTACCTTAGAAGCCTAAAGGGTTCTTCTACACAGATACTACTTTAACCCCATCACGGTGGTTACAGTGACTCAACCTTTCTAGCACCACGTGGACTCACTTGTGCAGACATGAAAGATACCAAGGGATAAATTGAGAGACATCCAGATTGCAAAAGTACAACTACTTCAAATATTTTTGAAGTGTCCTTCCTGCAGCTGTTATAACCTATGGATCATACAAAAAATTCTCACTTCAAGAGCAATTTGCGACCTGAACTCCCAGCAGGGAAATGTGAGCGGAGGAACGAGTCGCATAGGGTCAGGGTGAGGTGGGACACACCAGGGAAGAGCAACTGTGCTCTGAAGGTTTGGGGCACACTAAAGCCGTTTGTCTTATCTAAAGCTACTTCTACAGCCTTAACACATCTTTTACGGCTTTGTGACAAACTAGACGACGACACTGGTGTTTTAGAATAGCTTTGTTTAAATTATCATCTCATAAACATAACATAGTTGTACACCATTTTCTTGCTTCTTCCCCAGGAAATCCTTTTCTGCCCTCTTTTATACGCGTTTCTCATGTAACTCTACGTTAAATCTCCAAAGAGGCACCACATAGCACACTACTCTGCAGGAGCACATAGCCCTCAGGAGATGTTTTCATAAACGTATCCACTTGAGATGTGACTTTGCCTCAATCTCAAACGCTCTTTTGTTCCTCCACTTTTATTAGTCTGAGGTAAGAGCCCCCAAGAACCACGACACAGCATTCAGAAATGGGAGAGTGCAGTGCTAGGGGAAGAAACAAAAAACAACAGCCCTAAAACTTAACTTTAATGCTCTGCTGAAGGGGACACGTAAGCAGAATGCTCGCATGGCTGAGCGGCGGACCCAGGCCTGGATTCAACTCCTTATGGCCTCAGGGCAGCCATTTTACCTCAGCGTAGCCGAGCCGGTCCCAGCTCGCCTCCATCCTACCCCTGGCCCTTCCCACCCGCCTGGGGAACGGGCAGAGCCCTTCTTCCCACGCCCCCAGGGCACGCCACAACGTAACAGAACCGTGATGCCGCCCGGGTGCGGTCGCAGCCCTTCTGACCACAACGGATTCCCCGCCCCCTGCCGCCACCGCCGCCATCCCCCTCCCTCCTCTCTACAGACGATGCACACGGCACAACACACCACCACCCCGCGCAGTGCATTGTGGGACACACCCCACGTCTTGGCGCCAAGCGCCCCCGCCACTGCGATGCATTGTGGGATACACCCTCCCCTGCCCCGGCCGGGCCTTCTTGGCGCAGA
>NW_009635653.1:6934-16361 GCF_000690535.1 Cariama cristata | reverse complement strand
GAATGACTTCTCTTGTGCTATGTGCCCAGAATCATGCAGGATGTTCTGTGGTACCTGAAGCCCTGGCATCACACAGTGAGAGCTCCATCACACAGTGAGAGCTGGCAAAGCTGTGGATGTAGCAGTGGAAAGGAAGAAAGAAAGAAAGAATGAAAGAAAGAAAGAAAGAATGAAAGAAAGAAAGAAAGAATGAAAGAAAGAAAGAAAGAAAGAGAGAGAGAGAGAAAGAAAGAAAGAGAGAGAGAGAGAGAGAGAGAGGAAAGAAAGAAAGAAAGAAAGAAAGAAAGAAAGAAAGAAAGAAAGAAAGAAAGAAAGAAAGAAAGAAAGAAAGAAAGAAAAGAAAGAAAGAAAGAAAGACACCACCACCTTGTATTTGCTGCCACTACTGCCATCCCATATACTACTGTATCCCTTATTCTTGTCTTTTAGACTACAATATTTGAGACAAGGATTTTCTCTTATGCAGTTCGCAAAGAGAGAGCAAAAAGAGCATGCTCGACATTGCTTGACTGGTCTCAGACAGCTTGTATCACTTGAGGCCCTGGATTTTGAAGCACACAATGCAGGAAAGAAGATGAATATACAATCAGTGTTTTAACTCGATGCTGAGGAGAAGAATTTAGGAATAATTTTTCTGCATCATATCTATTCAGAAGTAACAGGCTCATTCCAAAAGTGTGCAAGGGTAGGGCTAAGATTCTGTCTCTCCTGACCAAAACTATATTTCTTACTCCTGTCCTGGAGTAAGATTTCTCCTACAGCCAGCACAACTGTGTCTAAGAACAATCTACATTTTCATGATTTTTTTATACAGAAAGTGAGAGATTAGAGTATTCCTTGTGTTACTTAAAAAACTTATTCTGTGTCCTGTCACAGCTTCTGAGCAATCTGTTAAGCACTGGCACTATCACTAGGAAAAGATCAGAAGGTGTGATCTCATTTATATGAAGCTTAATAGCAATAGATGTGACTCCTGACACTTCTCTCTAGCAGCAAATTTTACCAGAGCTGACAAGAGTACAGCTGTTTTGCAAAGGATCAAACTGCTGGTTTAAACCGATACATGCTACTTAACTGCCTAGTTCTTAAAATGTATATGATGCTTTCTTGCAGATACAAGCACCAAAGAGCATATACTTGCCTGATGTTTGCAAAAAAATAAATGTTTTATAAGATATCTGTTGCCAAAGTGTGCAGAAGTTTCATGCATCACTATGGAAAGGCAAGAAACACAGACTGTTTCAACAGCAATAAAAGTTTATTTTATGTTCCATTCTCTTTAACAATGGCTGCTATTACTTCAGATCTCTGTTGGCAATAAAAAGGGGCACAAAATAATCTCCTTCAAATGTGCAAGTCCAGAACACAGATTTTTACATCAAATGTGCTTGGTTTAAAAAATTGCGACTACCTTCCAAAGATGTCAAAATGTTGCAGGCAGACTGGATGTAGATCAGAGCTGAGAGTAAGGAAATAATAGACTTGTAAAAATCAGTATCTGCATATAGAAACTGCGTCCTTCAAAAAGCAGCCTGCGGGAAAAATATCCCTATGAAACATTTTTGTGCTAAGCGGCACCTTTGCGAATCAAATTTATAGCAGGATCTGCTACATCAACAGTAGAGCATAAGAAAGAGGGAGGATCTTTTTCGTAATACAAAATCCACAAAATAACAGGTTCAAGCTGGCCATAAACAAATTTTGTTTCAGAAAAGGGTAGGAACCTGCAAACACTCTTTTATGCTTTGCTGACTGCATTTACCTTGCAGAAAAAAGCAACAGATATTTAAATAATTTTTGAGCAACTTCTGTCAACAGAATTAATGCCACTTAGGTTGCTATCTTATTCTTTTCTTCCTGAATTTCATTAAAAAGCAAAGAATAGCAAGTCAAATATAGATATAGATATTGATACATAATGTGGCATAAGGTGGAAACTAACGTGGAAAAACTTTGATCCTGTATGTTTTTATGTCTCAAATTCAGTGCCACCTGAAAGGGAAGGGCAAGGAACACAGGTCATGCCTTCAAATTAAATGTTTTTTTAAAAACAATATGGGATTACACACAGTTAATATTATTCTGTGCTAATGTCTTAATTAAGTACAGTTCTATATCTATCTACCTACATTTTTAGGAAATTCAGCATAATAGTGTGTCTGTACAGAATATATGAGCATGATCTAAAAAATTAAGTATGCAAGATAAGCCTAAACCCATGATAAATCCTGATTTTTGTTGATACCTGCTTTGGAAAATTATGTTTCCTGCTTCATTTCTATTGTTAGCATTTTATTAGGCAGCTTAAGTTCCCTACTATGACTGTTCTTAAATTGAAATATTGCTAACCTAACATATTAATGTCCTTTTTACTGCTGTTACTTCAAATTTATACCTCTTTGGTGTGTCTGCACTGATCAGGATTACTTTGAAAGACTCAAGGCTGATCCTATCAGTCTAGGAATTTAGTGTATATCTAAATTATTATTAAAACTTGAAGACTTAAACATACTTACAACGATCTGAAGTTTACAAGCTTGTTCTCATTTTAACAATGTGTAAATTAAATTGAGTTCTGCCTAACCAATCGATAGGTTAATAATGGAAAAGCAGAGAATATTTCTCCAATGTGTTCTCTCCACTTGTTTCATGAAAACTTATATCTACCTGTGTATGTTTTCTAAAGGCAAAGTATGCTTCCATAGTTACCTAGGTCTGAGTTCCAGCTATATCCACCTGACTCGTATTTCTTTGCAACAGAACTTAGAGTACCTTTAATTCTGAAAATGTTTTACCTGTAGCAAGCAAACTCTTTAGTAAGGTATATTACACCTTCAGAACAATATATTACACCCTATTTGCACGTCTGTCTTCTCTTTAAATAAATTGTCCACTCAGTTTGAATGAATCACTGAAGTGTTAGGGATGAAAATCAGAGTCGGGTTTGTTTCTCCTCACAAGAGCTACCAGGCTGGCATGTGGTGTTACAAAGCTTTGCTCCAGTCTCCCAGGTATGTTAATGTTGAGATGGCATCATTGCCTTCTCTTGAACTTCTTCTGCATGTAAGGCATAGGCTTCTTCCTTATGTCACACTTAACCTACCCTCCAATGTTGCCCCTGATGTTCAAGGATCTTTTCCAGAGGAAAATTGCTACACATGGTCTTTATTGGGCTCCATGCATCTTTATGTATGCAAATCATATAGGAAGAACTTCGTGCATGCTTCCATTTCATAATGCATGAAAGCAGTGTAAGTTAATTATAATTTTGCACATTTATATATATTCAGCTTTAAAAATCCTTCTATTACCATATTCTTTGAGTGGGTGAAATATTTACATATTATGCACGTCTTTTGAAAAGAGTTAAGAACAGAAGACTGGAATCAGTACTGGCCATTAAGGATATTGTGCCAATGCAATCAAAAACCATAAACAATTATTTAAATGATTATATTATGATCATATACCCCTCAGTTAGCTAAAGAATAGTGTATAGTTAAAGATACCAGATATTATCAATAAGCATGAGTCAGTGGGCCACAGTTAGATCTTAGATTCATAGTAACAATCACACTCAACTGACAGGGACAAACCATACTAATTCACAAGACAAAATTGAGTTACTTTTTATTTGAAATTATGAATGTGAAAGGATTTCAGTGACAGTCCAGAATAGTTATGGATGTGGACCATTGTGTTTTCAATAAATAATTCAAATTCTGTGGAAAATAAAAGCTTAATAAATATTTTCCTTAAGTCAGAAGTAAAAGTCCCAGTGTCAAAGTACTGTTAAGAGAATTTTAATCAATATCAATATAAAAATAATGCCAAAAGTTTAGTGATGGAGGATAGAACTGAATAAAAGTCCTTTTGTCAGGTGAAGAGAAAACAATGGATATCTGAGTTCTGGTCAATCAGTTCATCAAATTGGAACTTCTGATTGTTTTTCTGGCATGATAATAGCTACAGCATTTTCATATGAACAGGTAAACTGTCAATTCAACTAAAAAAGCCAACTTGATTTCATTTGTTGGGAAAATGTGAAGATTTCTTCATTAATCTGTTCATTGTTTTTATTTGATCGCAAATTAGTACAGATTGGCTTTCTCATTATGATCAATGCTAATTCATATTCCTATTCTCTTCAAGAGGGAAACCAAACCAAAACAGCGTTTTTGTTCTTCTTGTGTGTCATGTTTAAAATGAATTCATTAGCAGCTGTCAGCCCCCAAGGAAGAGTGTCAACACTGATGAAGACAACATCTAAAGGTTTGTCTTACTTTCATTTATCTCTTGTCCCCAGAAGGTATGAATCCATAAAAAAAGAAACTCCAAAGTAATGACTGCTTTTGTCTTTTGTTTAAATGTGTTTAGAAAGTAGCTGTTCAGGCATGAATGTTGGCTCCGAATGTCAATGACACCTGTTTTGTCATACAAAAAAAACCAATGAGAGTTACAAGGCTGAACTTTACTGTAGATCTCTATGTTACTGTTCCCATGAAATATTACTTTCCAACAGAAATGCTGATCTGATTTATTATGTTTGCAATAAAACATGCATTCCTTTGTTATACAACATTGCAGAAAAATGTTCTTTTTAAAATTTCAGCACAAAATGAGGTTCATAAGATACCTTATGGGAGATAGCTGTTTATGCAAGATGATCGAAATAATGAAACAGTTACTATGGCTATAGATTTCTTTCCACTGTAATTTTCAGTCATTAGCATATGCATGTGATAAAACTAGAACTGCTGAAAAGATAGTACTAAGGCCCAGCATATATTACTGGATTTACCTAGCAAGTTAGGTATTAAGCCTTTGAACATAGAACTGGCTTAAACTTGGACACCTGGTCCATGGATAATCAGGCAGATGCATAAGTGTTTTAAGCATTAAATGGAGACAAATCCATGCTTTTAGAAGACAGTTAATGCTTTCAAAACTCATTACATTCTTTCCTCTTAGGGAAAATACCAGTCTTACATAAAATATGTAAGCATATGTAGATAGGCAACTTGAAGAAGGATTTTTGGAAATCACTTTGTTAGAGTTATGTATTTAAATTTTCGTTGAGTAGAAATTCTGCTCAAGTGAAATTTAGACTCTGAAGAATCTCAGTAAATCTAGAATTTAATATCAGATGATTGCTTGCTATTTTATAGTACTTCCATTGATCATTTAAAAATAATATTTAACCCAAGCAACATTCATTTGCTGGACTGAGACAAGAATTTCCCATTCATTCAGAGTTATTGCTGATGTTCTTATAGAGACTTACATTATAAAATTACTACTTCCATGTAATAGACAGAATATTTTCCACTAACTTCAGTGGAAAATGTAATACACTGCTTATGTAAGAATTCAACAGTTAATGGAAGATTCTGTCCTTGAGACAAAGTCAAGGGCTATACATTTAGGTAAAACCTATTTTGCATTCAACATCCATTTTAGATGAAAATTCAGAGTTTTTCATTATATATGTATGCTGCATTATACATTGTATTTGTATTACATATATGCATAGCATTCCCGTTAAACACATTTTGACAAAATGTGCTGATATTAAAGATCTCCTCATCTGATTTTTCACTCAGATGGGACTCAGTGTTCCCTCTGCTGGAGCTGCCAATTTTGACAACACCAAGTGCAGAGTACAGGAATGCAGCCTCCTGTCTTCCTTTGTCAGTGATGGTTCAAGAGAAGAATGAACACCTGAGTTCATCTGTTGAGGCTACAGAGCTTTTCAGACACACTGTTCTTATCCACAGAAAATAGACAAAATTTAGTGAAATGAAGCATTTAAAAATCTTCTTGAAAATCAGTTGAGAAATGAGGTTAGCTGAAAAATAAGGTGGAAACCAGCAAATGATTCATTGAAATATTTTATAAACTAGTTGAAGAAATAAATTGCTTATAAAGGATCAAGTTTTTTTAAAAACTACTTTTTAGCACTTCAGTTTTCAAAATATTGCAACATAAAAATTTTTTACAAGTTCAAATTTAATGATTAACATTTAGGTTCAGTGAATGCTACTGCAGTCAAGATAATTACAGGTTTAAGTATCACTTTTTCCACTAAAAATAGTAATCATATTGTTTATTTGCTGTTTCTCTAATAATACAGCTTTGCTTTTGTTTCAGTAGGAGTAATTTTAGAAAGTAATTTTGAAATGCTACTGTTCTTTACTTCCACATCCAAGTAATTACAATTATGATTACATTTCCATTGAAAGTATTTGCAGAATTTTTATAGTTTCAAAGGATGGAATTTCTACATATTATACTAATGTAATATCTATTGTCCTTGTTTTCCATATTTGAAATTGAGTATGATATTAACAAAACAAAAATTATCTGGAAGAATCATTCAGGCTCTATGAAAATGAAGGTCATTGAAGAAAGGAAAGCGCTTTGCACCAACTTTATTTTATACAAGCTAGAATCTGTTATATATTCATGTTTATATTCTGAAGTATTCATTAAGTTTGAGCAGAAGCATTTATCAATATAATCTAATTGGCCTCACTACATCGCTAACATCACTTGGACTGTCATGGAAGAAAGTATTAGTCAGTATGAATACAAATGACAGAATGAGGCACCCTGCATCCAGACAAAAATTCTTCAAGAAAGAAAAGGAACCCTTTACATACATGGATGTTATTTAGCTAATGACTATGAAAAAAAAAAAAAGCTTGCAAAGGGTTACTGGCCAAGATATTCTTTGACATTGTAATTTCTACTTCTGCTTAAAACAATGGCAGTCCCTGTAACTGATTAGTAAGAAATACAGACAAGTGCACCTTGTTATGTAAAAAAACCCTTCATTTGCCTGCTATAATCCTACTTATGCATCTGTATGTAATTACAAAAATGGCACCTAACTTTGAACTTTGAATCCCGTGAGTACACTGGTGCCAAACAAAAATAAGGATGTCAAACATATGTTGGCACAAATACACCCTTTCTTCTCTCTGTGGATCCAAATTATCCATTATGCTAGTGGCATCTGGAGACAAGGAAAAAATGCATTTTGAAGCCAAAGTTATAACACTATGGCTCCAGTTTCTCCAGCAATATGTAATTCTACCTACCCCTGCCCTATTTTTCCCTCTTAAAATCTACTGATTGTATACTTAAATTTAAATATGTCCAACAAATCTTAGCCTACATTTTTATCAAGTTAGGCAGATGTTATCTAAATATCTATTTGATACTTTGCAAAACAGTTTAATCTTGAAGGGAGAGACAGAGGAAAATGGGAGTGCTTTTTCACCTTTATTTTGATCTGTATTTATGTTTTATCCCTTTATTCAATTTTGAAAATGTAAATTTGTCTTTCTTCTCTGTTCATTTGAAGATATCTCTGTCACCAGAATGCTGTCATTTTCAAGTGGATTTGGAAATCATCTATTCTGTTTTGCTGACAATGTTATATGCCAAGTGTACCAGAAAAGACAGGCCCACTATTACTGAACAGATTAATCTTAATCTGTCTATAGATCTTTTTATTATCCAGTACTCTCTAGAGGAAAAGAAAGATTAAATAAATCTCCTTTCTAGATAGAAGTGTAAAAATTGCACAGAAAATTGCACATTTGCAACTATCACGCCAAAACCTCCCTGTTCTTACCCAATTCTTTCAAGAGGATTATGTCTACCTTTGAAGTAGTATTTATAAGGGCGGAGTCCAAAATAGGCTAATGCTGCTCCAGCTTGAAAGATTTCTGTCTTTTTTATCACCTTCCCTAAGAAAACGTCCTGACGTAACAGGCTTTCTCTCGGCATCATTAGCTCTTAACAGGTGGCCAGCATTTGCCACATGTTTTTAAAACATAACCTCTTTGCAGAGGTTGAGGATCACAAGAAAAGTGCTACAGAAGGCTACATTTAAAATGATGCTTGTAAGTGAAACGTTACTCCAGGGAACATTTAGGGAAAGCCAACAGTCCTGGACAACAGTCATTAAGATGCTGCTCTGGAAATTGAACATAAAATGCCCAATCACACAGTTGATTATAACGCGCACACAAAAAGATTACCTTAAAAAAGCAGTATCAGCCACAGTTCTAGCAAAGTGCAGTTATTTTGCCTCTGTACTACAACATTTAAAGATTTAATCAGATTTTTCTTGCTATCTTGCAGCACAGTAGCATAAAAAATATTTGGTTTTGTTTGTTTTTTTTTTTAATAAATCGTACTAGGCAAGGTAGGTATTACCTTCCCTCTTGGCTCAGTATCTATAAAAAATAGTTAGCTATTTATTGCATGCACTTTGTTTTATTGTTGCTTTTGATGTTTTCTGTATTCATATTATAAGTAGTTACTACTCACATGCTAATATTAGCACCAGTGCCTACAGCCTAAATAGCAATTTTTATTAGATCACATAATGGCTTCTAGTTAAACTGACATCTCAACAACGTATTACATCTCTATTACACTGCAGACCAAACAGTACTCTGTAAAGCAAACTTTCTTTATATGGATCACCTGCTGATGTGAATAGAGAAACTGCCTGCTTGTTTGGTTATGACTGATAGCTGTACACCATTGAAGAGCAACAGGGTAATTGTTTCACAGAGTTGCTTAATGACTTATACAGAAATCTTAGCAAATTTCATTAAACTTGTACAAGTTATGTGTGTCTCCAGGGAGAAGAGAGAGAAAGAATTGATTCCAATCCTCTTTTCCCCATGAGAACTTAAAGAATTTTAGTTTTCTTGGTAACAACAGGGACATACACAGTTTCAAGAGTTTTCCAGCTATTATATCCAATCAGAAAAAAGCCAGGATGCAAGCCTACTGAACAACACTTTTTATTGCAATTTAGAGGGAAAATCTGGATAGGATGATGAAGCTAATGTCTATCTTACAGAAGACAAAGTATAAGACTCTCGTCTAATTAAACATGCCCTCCCAATATATCTGAACAAATTGTTTCTTTCAGTTACCGACGAATAAAATCCATTCATTTTTTGACTTTCAGCTGCTATGAAATATGTCTGAGTGTTTCACTGGGTGAGTACACCCTCGCATGAGTGTTTCAGAGACTTCCCGTGACACAGTGTGCTGGCATTACAGCATCAGGAATTGTGGGAGGGAATGCCTTTGAACTTCCTTCTGTCTTGTTTGACCTGAACACCTGCATCCTGGATGGTATCTCTCCAAGTTCGTCATGACAGTTCAATAGGAAATGGTGATCATAACAGATTCACTGAAGTCCTGCACACTAAAAGGAAATAAGGGCAGGTCTCACATGAGCAATAGCTCTTTATGCTGTAGTCTTCAAAAAAGAATGATGTAATACTGTGAGTAAAAGAACTTATGTAATTGGTGTGACTTTAACAACTTTAACAAAGAGCAGACAAAGAGCAGAATACCTTCTCTGTTAGCTCTTTTTTTTATTCTTTTTTTT
>NW_009635653.1:2473-6903 GCF_000690535.1 Cariama cristata | reverse complement strand
TTTTGCTTTTTTTTTTTTTTTTTTTTTTTTTTTTTTTTTTTTTTTTTTGCAAATGCTGGTAATTTGCTTTAAGAATACAGCTGTGTGTAACTATATATATATATTTTATACATTATATATAAATGCCTACTTTTTGAATTAAGGTATATATAATTTTAAACCTTCATGCAGGACATGCCATTAACTGCAGAATTATTTATCATCTAGTAGGTCTGACTCCAGTTTCTTCCTTTTCTGAATTTGGAAAGTGCACATAAGATTTCCAAGACTGATAAAAGAAAATTGCACAGGTACTTAAACTATCCCATCAAACCAGGAAGTGAGCATGAAGAGGTCAAGGAGAAAATACAGGACAGATGGATAATAGCACTGACTTTTGCCCAAGGGGGCAAATATAAATTTGGATGTATGCACTGAGTGAACTGGAGAGACAGAACATTTGTCTACCCTGGCAGTCTGAAATTTGCTAGTAAAGTAACCACATGTCTAGCCAGGGAAACTTCAAGGTGAATGACACAGTAAATGACACCTGCCAAGCTCTTCAATCATTCTCCGGAGGTTCAAAGATCCACCACAGTGGTTTGATACTGTATTTGCTTTCAGGGACTGGGTTTCACTGATCATGAACTGCCCTTGTATGTTTTAACTGTCTAGTACTTTTTGAAGACTGTAAGATAGTTTTGATTCATGAAGCAATAATTCACTGTCCAAATGTTATAAAATGATTGTTCTTTAAAAGAAGATAAAAACATTTTCAGGATGTTGTCTGAGAAAGGATGCTACACAAAGCATGAGTACTTATTTCATGATAAATGAAGCAAGAAACATAAAATGTCCCTATTATTTCTAAGGATTGGTAACTTGCACTCAATCTGTTAAATTTTAACATTATTGAAAGGACAAACACTGGCAAAACACCCCAAGAAAACCAATGTCCTTTTGAATTTGTTGTTTAAAATCTCAATATTTTAAAAAAGTATATGTATTTTGCTTAAAGAAAATGAAATAGTAAAGAACAGTTGTATTTCATTTATTCTGCCTACAGTCTCCCGTTACCTAGAGATAGGAATGACAGAAATACCTAAAGCTCCTCAGGTATACAGATTTGTTTTATTTTAATATTTAGTCCAACCTTAGCTCACTGAGAAAAATCTTTGCAGACCTTTGTGTGCTAATTATAATCCTTCAGAAGCTTTACCATATGTCCAAGGCAGTCCAAGCACAGAAAACTACAACAGAACAGTGGATGTAAAGGTACAGTTAGATGATATGACTGAATTAATCCTTTGTTTTCTTGCTGCCAAATGGGCAAGATTCTACTTTCCCCATCCTTCCCATGGCTTCCATGCCTAAATTATTCATATTTCTATATTCTTAACGATGTTTATGCAGTGTGTATGCACACAAAATTGAAATTTACCTTAGAAATTTATATTTTAGTGTTATGGTTGTTCTTTATATTTAATGGATTTATGATAAAATCAGCTAAAACAACTTTTCAAAGATCCAGGAAAAGGACTGCATAGTTTAAGCCCCATGCATGTTCTTAGAAGAGATTATAAAAGGGATGTTCACAATGTGAGGTGATTCCCCACACATTGGTAACATTAATGAGAAAGAGGTAACAATGTACTTGCAAGTTCGCACTGAAAATTTAGCCTAATGGAAGTTGAGGTATGAATGTACAGTGGATTTGTTACTGTGTACTCACTCCTGCTCTGCAGGGTGTGCATGTGTTTCCCAGGGGTTACTCAGACTTCACCCAGAAGACTGGGCTCCTATGGTGACTTAGGTACTGGGATATGCTCTAATTGAAAAGCAGATGGGATAAGCATTTAGACATTCAGGTCAAGGATGACAAATATCTCAGCTGTCTAATTAGGATAGGGAGGATTTTTTCCAAACAACTCCCCCAAATACTGCTTTCCTCAATACCTTGCCAAGAGTGTCTCCCTGTAAAAGTCATTGAAAGCATTTTGTGTGTCATCTGTTTTGTTTTCTTAATTATTTTAACCCCTTTTCTATTGAAATCACTTAAATTTGGAAAAACTGTTTAGTCATTGGGAAAGAAAGAATTTTTTAGAATACTTTCTGCTTCTCTCTTTACAGAACTTAAATTCAGCTTCCCTCAGGTAACTTCCTCTCTAGTTGATGGCATTCTAAATACCCAGTTCTGAAACTGAGAAACCCCAACTGAGAGAAAAAAACCTGCTTCCTAATATTTTTTCATTCAACTTACAGGTTTATTTTTGACTTCTTAAACACCAAAGCTTATAAAATAAGGATAGAATTTTAAGACATTTATTAAAGAACTTTTTAAGAATCTATTTTCATATTCAAAGCAGATTAGATAAATGGTTCACACAATAAACATACTGAAATACAATAATTTTAAGCACACATCAAGACACACATATACATGAAAGCACGCGCACACACACACACAAAAGACTGATCGAAAGTAAGAGGCAAACTTAAACAGAGAAGATAACTGCAGAATCAACTATGGAACTGCATATAGATGTAAACAGTTCCTCATTTTGTGGTATGTCAAAATTGCTTATTCTCAGCTTATTTACTAGCAAAAATACTTGCAGGTACAAAATTAAACATGTTTACAAGTATTTGCAAAATGGAAAGTATTGGATGTTATGGCTGAAATCACTTTAAAGCTCTTCCATGTTTATGTCTTTCCATTTTACTCTTGAGGAAATGAAAACTATGCCCCTCTTAACCTCTCTGTGACAAATTAGACAAGGTCTTAGCAATTCAGTCTGTGTGCTTCTGGAGTTTTACCTGTGACACTTTTCTACGACCTTCCAATCCCTATGATGCTTTGTAAGTAAACCAACAATCTTTGGTCCAGGCATTTACCTCTTTCTTTCACACCATGGTTACATTATACATATGCTTAACCCATCACTGTTACTAAGACTTTTATGGCTACCTTGCAGATATTACTTTTTTATCTATTATTTCTTTCAGACTGTGATTTCCAAGTGCTTCTCAGAGATACACATGACTCTACAAGCTCTCTACAAACTCTTCCAGTTCTCTATCCAGTTTTCTGAGATCTTATACACTTTCTACATATATCAATATTTTCATTAGGAATGTGTGTTTTTCATCACAAGAATTAAAAAATTACCAAAAACGAGCTCAAAATACAGTTTTGAATAATACAGAGTTGGAAATCTTGCATAATCGAAATAACCAGACTTTGTAAATATTCTCTACAGAAAACACACGTTTTGTGATAAATTCAAATGTAGATAGTTACTGAGAACCATAATTAAAAAGTCTGCTCTGCTTAACAGAATATATCTACAGTCTCTTTCTTTCTGTACTACAGTAATTAAAATAGTAATGGAAAACTGATTAAACTTGCAAAAATAAAAGACTGCCATAACGCAGAAGCCAAAGTGAAAGGCTAGTCACAAAGAGCATAAAGCTAATAGGAGTTATATTGCAATTACAAGTAGAAAATAAATTCCAAAGGAATTATAATTGTGATTTACATCTAATTACAGCAGCAGAGGTCATCTCGCTGTTTGAAAAGCTGCACTGAACTGGCAAGATAAAAGGTAACAGACATCTATACTACAGGAGTTAAAACAAGTAAAATGCTTTTTAAAAAGTGAAAGTTTTCAAGGAGTATAATTTACGTCTTCTATTTTAGAACTTCCAAACAAGGCAGGTGTTTCCTGAAAAAGCACACAAACTACAGGCACTAGAGGTAGAAGAATAAACATAAAAATGTAATGTGTTCAAAGTTTCATTGTTTGTAAACACTAGGAAATTACTACTAGGGTTTTCAGGGTTTTTGGACATTTTATAGCCAAACATGGACTGTCAAGTGTTATTTGTACATGAAATGTTTTAAGTGTGAAGAATTTGCAAAAAACATCTGGAATCAATAACTACACCTCTTTTAGACTAAAAAGAATGTTTTTTTCTGTTATCAACAGTTAATGTATTGTTAAGCTTTGAAATTACTACTTCTTTTTACACTTCTTTTATTATTTTATTTAGAGAAAATTCCGCCCAATGTGAACACCACACTTGAACATTTTATATCTTGCTTTCTGTAAGTCTAGATCAGTCTGCCTATGTCTCCATTCACATGCTTTCAGGCACCAAGGGAGACAGAATACGAAAATGCAGATTTTTGCCTTAGGACATTACGTCACAGAGCTGTGAAACCACAGCATAAATGGGGGTTGAAGAACCTCTGGAAGTCATAGAGTCTGAGCTCCTCCAACACCGGACTAACATCCCAGTGAGATCAGGTGACTCCCACCCTCATCCAGCTGAGCTTTGAATTTCTCTAATGAGGCACATGGCACAGCCTCTCTGCTGACTGAATCCAACTGGACTTTAGATGTTACCTGAACTCAACAAATAGATCCCCCCATTAGCCTTCTCTTTCC
>NW_009635653.1:0-2401 GCF_000690535.1 Cariama cristata | reverse complement strand
ACCAACATTTACTGCAGCAGCATGTGGAGGTGTCTCACAATCCAGCAAAACCAAAGAACAGGTATGCATGGAGTAAAAATCATACACAGTTCTACACAGTTCTTTTACTGTAGTCCCATCAGCCTGGTTGCTAGGAGTACTGGAAGAGAGCATCACTACATATACAGCCCAATCTTTATATATTTATGTGTATGCACACATGCACATATTTATTTGCATATTTCTGTGTTTATATTTATCAATACAGACGTAATAAACTGGGACTTTATTTCCATCCTAAATTGCACAAGTAGTCTTTCTATGGAAAGGTATGAGAATACTGTTGTGGTTAAGAACCATTCAGGCAAAGTCACCCTTTGAACGATAAAGCCTTCCATGTGTCTTGGGTGATGCTCCTGAGCATGAATTTTACTCCAGTGTCAAAACACTGCTGTGCCTCTGTATGACAGGACTGTTTTTTCTTCATTAAAAGTATAAGCCTTTTTTAAGCCATCTGTCTACCTGTCTTCATTGTTAGTAAAGCTCAGCTTGCCATCTATGTCCTCTGCAGACATACTGTACTTTAACACAATGACAGCTATAAATTTATAGTTACTTTTGATATATAACTAACAATAACCATACATATATTACTTCTTTCTAAGACAGTGGCATGACTGTAACGGAATGAAGACAAACTCATTGTTGACCATTCATTTTTCTCTAAGTAATCTGGAGTTCATGTGCCTCCTTGATTGTCTTGAGATACATGCTTTGAGATAACAACTCAAATCTGAGCAAGAGATTTCTATCATGAAACCCTTTAAAGGGTGCAGCAAATCATTATAGAATAATTTTTTCCTTATTTTAGTCCTGTAATTCAGTTACTGCTTTGATACTGCCCCCAAAATTCATTCCCTAAGATAGTCAGCACCAGTGGTAATACCCTTCTGCACGCAATATTCAAAAAGTTAATTATTGCAAACTTTTGGAGGAAATAAATTTGGCTTAAGTCAGAATGACAAACTGGATACATTATTATGTATGCACATAGATGGCAGGAGAGGGCTTCTGAGGGCATAAGTAATAGTAGCTGCGTGGTTGATGGTGACACTACAGACATTTAGTAAGGGCACATATGTGTCTTGTAAGTTTGGTCCTACCATAATAGTTTTCTAAATATAGGAATTGTACATGTTAATTTTTCCCCTCTCTATTTCACTAGAAACTGCCTCTGCTCTGCAAACTTTCTTATTAAAAAATTTATTATTCCTTTTGCTCAGCAATACAGATGGCTACTGAGCTTGTTTTGAAAATTGCCACGCCATTATTAATTAAATAGTTGTGACAACTTGTTTAAAGTGAAATTGCAAACAGCAACGTAGTTCCTTTATTCTCGTTCATCTTCAAGCACTGACCTTGTCAAAGAAGGAATTAAGTTTGAAATGTAAACTCTGTCAGAACTATATATGCAAGAAGATTATTCTAGAAAACTTTATGAGGTCACGGCATAGAATTCATAGAACAAATTTGTTATTAGTCAGTTGAAGGAATCCCCTTAAAATCACCCCTAAATTGAATGGTTTATACAATTTTTATTTAATTTCAGTTACTTCTTTGAGGAATGCACGTCTAAATGTCCTTAAATCTATGTCTACCTACCAAATAAGGGGGGCTATCTAAGGTATTGAAAGCAATTACCATGCTCTACAAGCTTTGTACCTCCATTTTTCAGTCACAGTTCAAGGTACCATTTTTATCTGTTTCATGGCCAATACGGTTGCATTTGTCCAAAGAAAATGAATTAGCTACTATGCTTCCCAGTGTCAGAGAAGTACCAGACAACCACACAACCAGAGGAGCTAACAAGCATCAGGAGGCAGATTCATAGTAGAGCAACTTTCTAGGACTGATGTTAACTTCTGTGGTGGGTGGGCCCTGGCTGGATGCCAGGTGACCACCAAAGCCACTCTATCATTCACCTCCTCAACTCGACGGGGGAGAAAAAATACAATGAAAGGCTCACAGGTCGAGATAAGGACAGGGAGAGATCACTCAGCAGTTACTGTCATGGGCAGAACAGACTCAACATGGGGAAAAATTAGTTTAATTTATTACCAATCAAATCAGAGTAGGAGAAGGAGAAATTAAACCAAATCTTAAGAACACCTTTCCCCCACCCCTCCCTCTTTCCTGCCCTTAACTTTACTCCCGAATTCTCTCCCTCCTCCCCTCCAGCAGCACAGGAGGATGGGGAATGGGGGTTGGGGTCAGTTCATCACCCGTTGTCTCTACCGCTCCTTCCTCCTCAGGGGAGGACTCCTCACCTTCTGCCTCTGCTCCAGTCCAGGGTCCCTCCCATGGTAGACAGGCCTTCACAAGCTTCTTCAACGTGGGTCTTTCCCATGGGCTGCAGTTCTTC
>NW_009635652.1:0-256 GCF_000690535.1 Cariama cristata | reverse complement strand
CGTGCGTAGCACCTTGCACAGTGAAATAGTGGTCTCTAAGGGCTCCCAAACAAAATAAGGAGAAATAGTGTAATATCACTGAAGAATCTGCTATGCTGCTAATTTTGTTTAAGGATATGTGGGAGTCTGGATGTGCTAAAGCCAGGCATAGTTACCACTGCTTTAACCTATTTCACTCTGGCAGTAACAGTGACAAGGCAGCAGTGATGTAGTCTTCCATGCCAGCAGTAAAATCTCCCTGCCCTGCAAATTCTAC
>NW_009635651.1:0-908 GCF_000690535.1 Cariama cristata | reverse complement strand
TTGAAGCTGCTCATGCCACCGCTGAGCGACCCATCACGGCGCTGATCGATACGAGGCTGAACATTAAAATTGATTCTCCGGCCGATCTCGTGTTCCAGTAGCAAGCGGTGCGCTCCTCCCAATCATTTCTGCAGACTTGCCATTATTGTTTGTACCCAACGCCACGGCACACGGAGAGGAGGGGTCTGGCCCCTCGCACCCCACCGGGAGGCCGTGGCAGGAGGCCGGGGCTGAGCCGCGCTCCCTCGCCTGCAGCACTCCTGGGAGGGTGGCTGCCGGGGAGAGAGGAAGGCTTTCAAGTTTAGTTTTATATGTATATGAGGGTCTGGAACCGTGACACTTGCTAATTACATTTTAGAAAATAACAAAAGGAAATTCTAGAGAAAAGCTCAACATTTAGTCTTCCTTTACACACACACAGTTTTTTTCCCTTTTTAAAAGAATCTTTTAAGCATTAAAAAACTCCCCAGTGCTGCCGATACAAATGCAGTGTAACCTTGAATTATATGTAGCAGGGCTGGCTTTCATTATTTATTAGCAAGATCAATTAGAATTTTCTGTTTGCAGAAGAATATAATCCAATATGTACTTCAAGCACTAACAGCTAAATATATGCTTATTTAAAAATCAATCTAAAAGTCAAGGTTTCCTTTGTAAATCCTTACTACAGATTAAAAAAAAGCTTTGAGTGTTACCACCTGCTGAATGCTGTAGTCTCAAGGAGACAGTTATACATTTTAAAATGTCTCAAATGGGAATTGATTGTAAAAGGCAAACAATTGCTGAAACCCCCCCAGCACAGAGGGCTCACGACTAGCTGGCACGCGTGAAGGTGGGTGGCTCCCGTGGGTGGGCACCCTGCGGGGGAGTGGGGACAAGCACCCCTCGTCCAGGCAGCGACAGCCACC
>NW_009635650.1:0-22585 GCF_000690535.1 Cariama cristata | reverse complement strand
CTCTCCTCGCCTTGCCCAGCGCGGGCAGGAGCTTCCCGGCGAGGGGACGGGCGTGAGGGAGGCCTCTTTCACCGCGGGTTTCACGGGAAGGTGCACACCGACACGGCTCCGCCAGCGGGTTACTCCTGCCGGCCTCGCAGGGTGAATCGGGAACCCGGGAGAGCCCCGTAATTCTCGGTTTCGGTAGGCTGGCAGTCGCTTTTGTCGCTGTGGTTTTTGTTTGCGAAGACAGCGATAGAAATAGGGGATAATTTGTGGTGAGAGAGAAAAGGCGTTTCGGGCAGTAGCGCAGACACCACCAGAACAAATCCCACTTTCTAAATATTTCTAACTGCTGCTCGTCCCCAGCGGGGCACCCAAATCCTTCCCTCCACTGGCTCTTCACAACCCTGTAAAACAAGCAGTTACTCCATCAGTGGCTTTAGAAGATGTTGTACAAATGGAGGCTCAGTCTCCACTCTTCAAGGAGAGACTTCTCAGATCTGGTTGTTTTGGGTCGTAAATCTCTGGGATGAGGATCACTGTAAAAGTCGAGGTGTTCTGGCTGTAGGAAGTGTTCTCAGTGCACCGCAAGTCATGTCACAGAGGAACCCTGCAGCAAACTGCGATGCTATTTTCTCATTTCCTCCTGAGAACACAGGCAAAACACTAAAGAAGGCTGACGAACAGATTTTGCAGATCCCAGTACAAGCACCCTACACATTCAACCTCAAGAGATAAACAAACTGGTATAGCTCCTTAAGCGTGTAAAATAGAATTTCTGTATACCATTCCTGACCTAAGCATAAAGAATAAATGAAGCAAGAAAACACCGGTTGGAGAAATCCAGTTGAGTATCAGTGGATCTTACTTTCTCCTACAGATTCTGTATGGCTCCCACAGCACTAGGGTAACACTGAAATTATCACCATTCTAAGGTTATGGAATAGCATGATCCTTTTAGTCTAGATGATAGCCTTGAATACCAGCTTAAGAAAACTAAGGTTACTACAGGAGTCTTTCCAAAGGATCACAGGAGAATAGCCTGTAAGAAAGGATTTAAATCAAGTTTTTAACTTCTGCAGTCCTTAAAAAAACCTGAATTCTTCCCTCCCTTCCCCTCAAAAATATCTCCCCCTTTGCTGGTAATGCCTTGGGTTTCATCCAAAAGCCCTTCACCAATGATATGAAACATTTCTCAGCCCTACAAAAGGCGACTTTATAATCATGAGCAACCTTCCTGCAGTCTTTACAAACCTTGGAGTGTTGGCATTTTTGGTGCTTTATTACCCTGACAATGTCAAACCAATACTTGACCAGTTGTGCATGTTCTGTTTCTGAAGCACAAGAAATACAAGGTGATATCCAGCAGTTTATTTGGTTCCTACCTTCAATATCTTACCTTTTGCATTTTAATTTGTGCTGTGCCAGAGTCTCTTGCGTTTCAACGTAGACATGTATACGCACACACTCCTTGTGGGCTGGTAAAACTGCAGGGATATTTTGATGTTTTCTTTCCTCTAGCCAAGGAAGTTAGCAAACAATTATAACTCTTCTATTACCAAACTTACAATATCATTATACTAGAATTGTATCTTACAATGACAGTGTTTTTATTTTAAAAATTAAAATCAAGCTAATATGAAAATGAGACTGCCATCCAGACAAATCTGAAATAAGCTGTTTCTAAACACATGCAGAACCAAGACCGGAATGAATATGGACACTCTACTTACTTCTCTAGTTAAAAAAAATCAGAAATAAGGAATTAAATACCTTTTTTTTTTCTAATCTAGCTTCTGAAAGAACTCAGTTCTGAATAAAGACAACAGCCTTATAACTGGCTGAGGGAAAAAAAAAGTATTCTTAAACCACAATTAGTTCATGAAACTGAAGCCTCCTGCTGAGGAGGCTAAAAATTAACTGATTCGGCAACCTTTCTGAAAAATTAAGGTTAAATGCACAAGTGCCTGGGGGGCAATCCATACTGCATCTTTAGGAGCTGAAACATGAATTAAGTTATCCTTCCCTCTGCAGGACAAGAGGCTGACTACTTTCCAACATTCTATTTCTTCTCCCTAAATGGCTTATTTCAAGGCTTTAATTTGTTTTTGAGTTTACAGGTTGAATAGTTTCACTAGTATAAAGATATACAAACTGCTCACATACAAAAACCTCCAAGTACTTTATTAATGTTTTCAGGATGTATGTGGTACATACAATTAACATTACACCAGCTACAGGAAGCCCTCTATTGCAAGAGGTACTTCAAAACAAGTATCCCAGAGCACCAACAGAGACACACACGCACAGACACTACAAAATCACTTTGAAATTACTGCCCCCCGTCTTTTTTTTCCCCCTCCTTTTTTTTTTCCCTCCCCTCTTTTTTTTTTTATTTTAAACTTGACAGCTAGGACTTCTGAGCCAGTGGAGATTCTCAGTGTGGCAGATCTCCTAGTGCAGTGGCACTGGTTTAAGAAGGCTACTTCAGACACTGGAAGGTCAAAAGAACAAGAACTGGATAGGGTAACTGAAAGTGGTGGTGTTTTCAATGCTTTGAAGCATGGTGGCTGTCTGGGTCGATCCCTGTGTGTCAGCCTCCTGATGTCTCCTGCAGAATCCTCTGCGTTACAGGTGTATCCGCACCTTGTGCACATTTACCCCTCAGCTGCAGAACAGGAGGAGAGCACTGTCCACCACACATTGCATCACTAGTTCCAATTAGTAGGCACTGACACATCAGGAGGGTTAAACAAACGGGACCGGAAAGACTTGAAAAAAAGGGATGAGCCTGAGAGAAATCTTTGTTCATTATGACAGATCAGTGACAATCCCTTCAGATCACCAGGCTTCACATGTCCATCTGTTCCCTAAACTCATCCTTTTTATTCAGATGCTCTGCTTAAAAATAAACCCAAACTACAAAAAGGTTCAACTCCGTTCTGTACACATTCTCCACTTCCAGAGTCGTCATTCTGGGTTTAGACCTTCTCCTTTCGCTTTAATTTGGGCACTTTCTTGACAGTTCCATTCTTGTTTAGAAGCTTCAAGACACGATCCTTGTGATCCAAGACCTTTAGCATGGAGTCTCGAGCCTCATTGATTTGATCCATCACAAGTTTACACCTCTGCATATTCCCCTGAAATGAAACAGTGTCGTCGTTAACAGCAGACAGTCTGGTCTAAGCAATCACTGTGCCTTTTCCTAATACCACTTGTAACTGATGACACTGGAAACACAGGAAGTGAACCTATGTGATTTTTTTTTTTTTTTAAGCCAGCTTTAGCTCTTACTAACTGCAGTAGGATATGTTGTAATTAAGGGTAAAGCAGTTCTGCTAGGCTGACGGGCCACAGGAACCTACCTGTATCAGTTCGTTGATTCGATGCAAGTCATCATCAGTTGCCGCCTTTTTCTTAGGAATGAGTCCCTCCTGTAGGGCAGTCAGTCTCTCATACACATCATGCTCCAGGTTTGTCTAAACGACATTAGCACTTCATAAGAAGGTTCACCGTTAGGCCAGAAAACATTCGCCCACATTAAGAAAGCTACACAGAGAAGATGATAATCCATTCCCCTCTCAGCTGCTCATGTTAGTAATTCAGAAGATGGAGCCTCTGACGTAGAGCGTGGCACTATCATTCTTACTTACTAACATCCTATTTACAGGATTGCTCCACTTCTGAACAAACATGGATCCTAACCAGAACTGTTTCCCCTATTTCTCACAATACTATTCCAGGAATGCAGAGGTTTTGGGGAGTTTGGTGCTAGAATGCAGAGCACCTACCTCACCCCCAACCTGAAACAGAAGCATCCAGGAATGTGGATCAGTGCTGCCTCCTCAGATCAGCCGCACCATCCCAAACAGACGCTTCTTCAGACCTGTGCATCAGCAGGAGGGAGTTGCCAATTTTGATCATCTGTACAAAATACATCAGCTCTTATGTCTGGATCAAAATCAACACTAAGTTTCCAAGCCACTTACGCCACATTCCTGAGAAAGGGGAAGGCATGTCCCACTCCCTTTGGGCACTACACACCAGCTCCTTTATGGTATCCCAATGACAGATGACCATGTACTGAGTTTGTAAAAACATCCTCCTGTCTTACGCAACTCCGTGCTCCCCCACGTCGTAGGAAGCTGGCAAGCCCCATTCACCTACCAGCTGTAGTAGCTGTGCCGCACAGAGATGGACCTTCCACCCTTGTGCCCGACAGGATACACCCTTCTGATTGGCAATCTCCTGTAGCATAGCCTTCTTCTCTTCTGTCACCAGGAAAGACAAAGATACATTATTCAAATTTCAGGAGTTTGCCAGGCCTTTCTTCTCAAACAAAAACATTAACCCAAATCCTGCTCTCCATACAACATCCTCATAAATGAGAATGAGCAACATTTTGATTCAGACAGGAAAACAGCTACCCATCTGCCACGTATCTGACTGCTGCTCTCACTTATTAACAGGTTATCTGTATTTCCAGAAAAATTGTATTATATCCCATTTTCCCCCCCCATCTAAAGAACGTAGTGCTCCGCTACCCATCTGCCACGTATCTGACTGCTGCTCTCACTTATTAACAGGTTATCTGTATTTCCAGAAAAATTGTATTATATCCCATTTTTCCCCCCATCTAAAGAACATAGTGCTCCGTGTTTCAACCATCCTGCATGAAAAAGTAAAAGGTCCATCCTTTACCTCTGAAATACATATCTACTCCCTCCTTGATGTATTTCCACAGTTGTGAAAACCTAATCTGCTTAAAAATTCTAAGATATTAGCTAAAAAGCCTAAAAAACCAGTATCTGATCCCCATTTTCATATTAGAAAAAAAAAATCTTCTTTAAAAGCCCATTTGTTAGTTGACAAGATCAGTTATGCTAAATCTAGAATGTTTTTGATTAAACTGGCAAGTTTGTTAGGTAGTAAGCAAATCAGAAAACCAAACTGTAGCATATCACCACAGCATGTCACTTCTTTACTTTCTTTAGTAAGTTTCTATCACTGTACATAAATAGATTTCTCCATAACCATACAATTTTTTTCTTTTACAAAATTATAGCTAATTCTATATAGTGTCCTTCCCATCTTTCCTTCTTTATCTTGAGAGTGGAAGAGTTCAGGCAACATGTAGCTAGAGAAAGTCATTACCTCACTTGATCAACCCTTGTTTTCCAAATTGCAATCAAATTCTTTTTGTGGGATTCCTTATCAACACCAGGTAGCGAAGAATGCTTGCTCCTAAGACACCCTGAACAGGTACACTGAAGTGATTCATCCCGGATGAACAAAACTGTCAAACTACAAGAAGCAGACTGACCTTTTACCCGGACATCACTGTATCTCTGAAAGTGGTGGTAAGCAGCTTTCCAAGGATTGCGGTAATGACGAAGCAATGTGATAGGTGGCCTTGGACGCACAGGGACGTATCTTACACCTTCCTCATCTAGAAAAAGATCCAGGGAGAACTGTATTATTATCATGAAGGAAGTGAAAGTAGATCAGCATGACACAGTAACTCCAGCAGAAGATCAGTAACCACTACCTCATACAAAATGATAATCTGTATGTTGAGAAAGGTCATTTTCCCTAAAAATCACTATACAGAAAGTGCTGAGGAACAGATACTTGGATTCTGTATTGTTTATATTTATGAAGTGGGAGAATGACAGAGTACCTCCTCTGAGAAACAAATGGAAGAGAAAATACAGACACTTGAACAGGAAAAAAGACATTAAAGATGATGTTACCTATATACTCCTTTGGAGGAGACTTTCGCTTCTCTGCCTTCACCAGCAAACTTTTGGCAGTGGATTTCTCATCATCAGTGCTGTTTGTTTCCATCATGTCTCCTTCCTCTGTGGAGATGACGTGCTGCTGCTTACGGGGTTTCTTCCTTGGGGAGGCACCAGGTGGCAAATCACTTGGAGGCATCGAAAGGTTGTTGGCCAGCAATGCCAAAGACGGAGACACAGTACTTGTAGTCAAAGGAGGGACTGCTGAGAGGAATGAAAGAGGAAAAGAACCCGAACCATCAGCAGCATAAAGGTAACACACTAACATCGTTTGAACACTACCTCCAACAGTAGTTCCTGTTTCAGCGCATTGTGAGGAGTGTGAAGTGTATGAGTACTTCAGCGCCGTACGTTTAGAAGGCCAGATAAGACAGTAGCAGTTGGTAGGAAGAGCCTGTACACCAAGATCTTTAGTGTCTCGTATACAAAAACATAAAGAATGAGAGCAGAGACAACTGTCCCTCAGCTTCTTGCTATTTGAAACTTAGGTCAATTTAACGCTACAAAAAAGGAATCAATACTAACATCTGCCTTGTGTTACTGTAAAAAAATAAGGTATCTTTCTATGTATGCCAGCATGGATAACAGTCAATAGCAAGCAAGTCCCTTTCCTCTTGTAATATAAGTGGAGAGTCATACGCGATCAAATCAGGACTGCAGTACTCTCCTTGCAAGAGTCCACTCGTACTTCCAAGTCAAGAGCACCCTATCAGCAGGTTACCCCCCCCAAACAACACACCTCCGAAGGCCGGCAGTACAGCAGCAGGTGGCTCGAGGGAACACTCCTTGACATTCGGAGGGAAAAGCGCAATCAGCCAGGACTAAGGCTGCAGCAAATAATTCCTGAGATGCAATCTCTTGACAATTTGGCATACCCACAATTGTCAGTAAGAGACAAAAGAACCCTGAAGAGCTTAATGCTATCTGTCTGTGCTCCAGAGCCATCTGTAGCAAGCAGCTTCTTCCATCACACGGTAACATACAGCTTTGAGGACAGCGATAAAACCAACAACTAAACCAGAACTCTGACACTCATGAACGGGGGACGCATTTGTATCATTTTGCCACCATATAGTGCCCAACTTGAGATCCAAAAGGACGTGAATTTTACTGATCATGCCATCCGACAGCAACTATGGCCAAGCTGGATAAGTAAGGCAATATAATGAATATTTTAAAAAGTTCTAGGGAAAAATATCCATGAATCACAGGAGGGCTCTATGAAGTCCTACTCTGATCACTAATTCTTCACTTACAAGAAATGCCCTTGGACCTGAACAGTAGGATTTGTGAGAAAACTGAACAGAACTGATCCATAATACGTTGGTACTGCTGCTGAGCGTGTGTGTTTTAAGCACAGAATTCACACAGACTCTTTGGAGCTGGATCATTTGACCATGAACAAAGCAGTGATGATAACAAGGGATTTCATGGGAGATTAGGGAGAAGGCAAAGAAGAACTTTGAGTAACAAGGCATATGAGAACCCTGACTGGTGTTCTGTGCTACCACGAAAGAGATGTAATTTCGTTGTCAGCACGGATGTGTTGACATCCTCCTAATTTCTCCACTGTCTCTACAACAAAAGCAGCAACCTGATGGTTAACAACCACTTACCAGATACTGGTCGCATTATGTCCATAGGCTCCACTTCCTCTTTGATTTTTATCTCTGGTACTGCAGGACCCAGCACTGCTGACAGGGCACCGCTCATGGTTGATGGAGGAGCAGGTGCTGCCACAATTGTGGTAGACGTTGGCGGAGCGGCTGGGACAGCTCCTGGAATGGCAGACAGCGCTGCTGCAGGCTGCGAAGTGGGACTGGCTGCTGCGATGATTGTTGGAATGGCAGAGGGGGGCTGCTGGGAGGTAGGGGGGACGGCAATGGTGGGCTGCTCGCTGCCTTGGTTAGACACTGCCTCCATAGACACAGTGACTGGAGTGGCCATGGACACATGAATTTCAGGTTTTGGCTTGGCACTGTAATGTAGAAAAAGCAAACCAAACTGGTTAACTGCATCTCAGTCATGACCACCTAGCACAAAGTGCATGAGCTGAGCTGGATTCAGACTACTCAGTTTTTCCTGCGCTCGCAAGTAACACCTGGCTCAGTAATGTGTTTAACAACAGGAGAAGGTGTCATCTCGGTTACATTTCCTCCTCCACTCCTTTTCTCATCCTCTGTATTTACTATAGGTGCTATTTGCTTCCACTCACTGTAACAAGCGAATCTCATGGCTAATTCCAGGTAACTTCAAAACACTTGTAAAAGGATCAAGACGGTTTCACAATGCAGACAAGAGGAACTTTTACCCAAAGCTGTACCGTCATCCTCCATTCGCAAGAGCTCGCGCTGTCGCCAACAGTTATAAAACAATAAATTGT
The DNA here is from genome assembly GCF_000690535.1 of Cariama cristata. NCBI lineage: Eukaryota > Metazoa > Chordata > Aves > Cariamiformes > Cariamidae > Cariama > Cariama cristata. The sequence continues at coordinate 14,422 of NW_009635650.1, read as the reverse complement.
AAAGCCACTGAACTCAACTGAAGCAGGCTAGAAGCTCCATTTACCTTTCTTCAGCATTAATTTCCAAGTACCATAGAAAACAAGTTTTGAGGCCTATCCTTTACAACAGCAGAGGGGTTTTTTTGGTTTGTTTCTATGAAAGCTCATAACCACATCTTTTAAAAGGCTACTGCCTCAGCTTCACAACAGCAGAACTAGTCAAGTTTGTTCAAAGTCATCACACTGACAAAGTCAAAATAGACTTAAGTTTCCCCAAAAGAAAGGAAAATGCTCAAATAGCCAAAGAATACAAATCAAACAAACATGATGAAACTATTATGATGCAGTTGGTTGTTTCCTAAAGTCTTACCCAGCAGGCCTTGGTGATCCAGATGTGCTTCGCATAGTACTCTCGACACGCGTGCTAGCTACTTCAGGTGGCTGAGGTGGAATTAAGCTCTTCCGGACTGCCAGCCTGGAAGAGATGGACAGATCTAAGACTCCCACCCCCCGATGCAAAGACAAATACCACTGAGAACAAAGGAACTGGCCCTCTCTTGCCCAAACCAGGATAGGTTTGGGCACTCCATCTTCAGTATAACTGATTCACTGCAGAAACAATCTCATTTTACTTTTAAAATTAGATGTGATGTTTTATTTTCTTTAAAGATAAAAGATTAGTTGCTCTGGCCTCGCCTCATGCCCATATAGGGCTTCTCCAAGAATGCCAGCCTTACTTTCATCCTGCCAGGCAGAGAATCTTGCTGAGACTGCCAGGCTCCAACAGCGGACAGAGGGAGGTCTGGCCATGCCACTGTCCTCCACTGCTACGTCAAGACTCAGCAAATCATCTGGAACTAACCAGTGCTCAGACAAGCATCTACTTCTTTCGTTGGACTAGACTGTGTCAAAGCCTGAGTCCAAGACCTCAGGCCCTGAATGTGGATGTTAGGCAGCACAGGGCTGAATACAGAAAAGTATTTTATTCAGTCACCTGCGGGGCTGGAAGTCAAACTGTTGTCCAAAAGAATCAACCTCTCAAATGGAAACATTCTTTAGTGATCTACCTCTACTTTAATGCTTCTTTAATTTCTGTTTCAGTTTTGCAGCCTGCAGTTTCTGTCTTAAAAAATGTTTCCACCCAAATAAAAAAAAAAAAACAACGCAGTTTTAGTCTCGTAGGACACATCAGTTCCAAACGTTTTCAGTCGTTAGTCAGGAGGAGATGCACTGTTAATTCTAAAGCTGTCTCTTGCCTCTTTATTCAGGCATTTTAAATTAGACAGACAACATAAAATATCTGAAGAGTTTAAGTTACTCCCTCCCATCTTCCTAATCAGATTTCACAGCAGGGTACTAATCCTATCCTTTCTACTCATCCACATATTCTTCCAAGAAAAGCACTGAAGACAAAGCACAGAATTCTAATTTTAGTAGATTACGAACTCTGTTTTTATTACACTAAGCAAGAAAGCCTCAAATCCACTTTCCCTCAAAAGGTCACTTTCAAGAGCTAGGAGACAAACTGTTCTTCTTCTCATTTTATTACTGACAGTAAGAGAAAACTATATCCTACCCTGGGGGAGGAAGAGAAGCGTGTTTCACAGATCAGCAGGTTACTCAAAACCACTGCTGACTGAATAATCTGCTAGAACTTTTCTTATCTCCACTGAAATGATTCCATTTAGCCAGGTTAGATTGCCCAGAAGTGTCATTCACATGTCATCTTCAATTCTACTCACCCATCTGTGGTTGGTTTCTTCCGCAGGATGCTTGGGCGTGGGGAAGAGCCCTGGGCTGGTGCACTGGCACTGGCACTCTGGCTATGGGTTTGCACAACTGTAGTGGCAGCAGAAGCTGTGTTGAATGTGTTGCTAATAGGATTGGCTACAATGGTGGCTCCATCTGCCAAGACTACTGCTGGGAAGGATGGACATTGACACAGCAGAGAGAAGAACAGATACAGAGAGGAAAAAGCAGCAGTTACTTAAGGAAATTTGATAACAAAGCAGGTGTTTGCAGAGCACATGTTGTCCATTTTCCCTTGACTCCCCCGGTCTTTAACTGCAGTGCTTTCAGACTATTTTGTAAGCAATACATTTGCTACAAGCAATCTGATCACTGAACCTTCTGCGGGGAAGATGGAAACTACCTCCTGCCTAACAACTGCCGCTAAGGAAACAATCTTTTCCAGAAAAAAAATGGAAAAAGTAGAAATCTCTAGGGAGATCACCAACACAACTGGGTCAACAGAATAACACTCCTGGTAGAGTCTATGTGGCAATACATGCCACTTGTAAGTAAGCACCACCAGCTGTGTTTGTTCTGACCTTCTGCCAAAGCCTGTTTGGCCAACTAACTGATGCAGAGCATTTAAACAGTCAGGAATTCACCATGCAATATCCCTGCCAGCTTTGCAACAGCGTATTTTCTTGGCTGCCATATCCCATTTCTTCAGTAAGTTGTTGGGATTTCATCAGACCAATCATTTTTAATGAAAGACGATTTCTGTCACAGTCCAAGATCAGGTTACCAACTGTGGAAGGTACTTGGCCATATTTTAATTGCTACTGGGATCTAATGCGTAGCCAGAACATCATTTACTTGTAAATGACTTTTCCCACAAGGCGTTACTGCAGAAAATTGTTTTAAGCTCAGGCACTACCAGTCTTTTCCACTGAAGTAACCCATTCAAAGCTACCCACACGCTCCACCTAGTATGCTTAAAAAACATAAATTAAGAAGTAGGTTAAAAAAAAAAATAATTTGCTGGGAGAATACGCATGTGAATGTGTTGAGTGTCCACTACTGCACCACAGAGACTATAACAAGATTATTAAGAGTCAAAGAAAAAAAAGTAAGCCAAACTAGGACAGAAGTTCAGTTGCTCTGACTAGGTGCAAAGCACAGACCTCGCTGGTTGCTCTTACCCGAAGTCTTGGTGTCAGCTTGTGGCTGCTGAGCACTGATTGGTGCTGGCTGCAGTCCCTGCGTGCCAATTGGTGCAGCGGGGTGGAGTCCTTGCGTCCCAATTGGTGCTGGCTGAATGCCCTGGGCACTGATTGGTGCTGGCTGGATCCCCTGTGCACTGATGGGTGCCGGCTGGATGCCCTGGATGTGACGGGCATGAGATGCATCTACGGTCATCAGCTGCATGGGGTTGAGGTGGACAGTGGAGGCCACTCCGACGCCAGTCTGAGCCGTGATGGCGGAGTTGGGTGCCTGGGCTGAAACTGGGAGCAGCAACACAGACACCTCATCACACCGATCCAGTGGGTTGCCTTGGTTCCCCCTAGCACCTCGGACTCAAATACTTACTTTCAAAGTAATCTGAAAAATTAATTTGCCAGCCTGCTTGTTGCAGTAGTAAATTTGAGAGTGGAGAGGCCAGATTGTCTGCCAGAAGAATTAAACATTACTGTTTGTTTCCATTCCATTTTCTATTTCAAATTGCAACAAGACAGAAAAGATCAAGTTTAACTGTACTTTTAATTAGACTCAAATTACATTCCTGTACCCAGCTTCCAGTCTCAAAAAGCTGTGCACTATTTTTGCTCACTATCTTATTTTACAGTGCTTCTAAGTACCAGCACCCGGTATTTTCCCCGCTTGAAAAAAAAAAAAAAGTTAAGAAAAAATCAGAAGTCTAAGCCGTTTCTTTTTAACAGACAGTCCTTCCACAGAGCTTATCATTACGTCAATTAAAAAACTCCAAACCTTTGACTGTACAAAAGCAAGAAGAGAAAGGGAGACTCAAGTGTAAATACCTTTCAACAGGGCTTACTTCCTTATCCCCTTTCCCCAGCCACATAATCATAAAGAAAGTTTTCCGTGGCACAAGTGGACAAACTGTTCTGAGGTCGAGTACAATCCTGCCTGGCTCAGAACAGGACTTACAATTACAGGCTGGATACCACAGCTCAAATCAACATGAAATCTTTTTGTGGCAGAACAATGTTCCCAATGAAGCACCTGTTCTAAGACGTTAAATTCATTTATTTGAATTTACAGCTCTAAGCAACGATGATTCCATCTTTCCAAATCCACTATACGGCGCATTACACTCCTCCCAGGCAGCACGTAACAATACTGTTAGACTACCTGTAGTTCCTGGATCTCTAGATTTCCAGTCTTTACAGAACAGTACCATGGTTTCTGCAGCCATACACAGAATGCAAGTACAAACTTGCCAACAACAGACTTGCTTGCTAACAATGGAGAGCCCTCTCATCGCAGAACAAGCTGGTTTTGTCATTGTCACAGGATTTCGATCAAGTTCTTGTGCTGACAAGACACTCTAAAAACAGCTGTCAAAAACCTGAAATCCATCACCAGTTCCCTGAACATGGCTTCTGTATGAAATATGGCACATTAATTTAATTCTCTTAGTGGGACACCTTATGCGAAAAACTCTTGTTGCAGAACTTTCTATCCAACAAAATCCTTTTGGGATACTATATAAAACACAACCAGCATTTGAAAAGCCAAAGCCAACATTCTTCCTCAAAATTCTGCACTAACTCTCCTTATCTCAGTGATCTTTTAAAAAGCTTCCTCTGTACTTTTACCTAAGCCCTCACCTGGCTGGGCTCAGCACAGACGCATGTCCCTCCTCATACCTTGAATCCTCTGCTTTGAATCATCACCAGTTACTGCCATAATTAGTACCTTCAAATGATGCTTCAAGTCAATTTAACAAGCAAAATGTCTCTGTTAATGAGCTCTGGCTGAAGAACATACATCTGCTTTTTTAAAAATTAGCATTAGCCTACTATCTTTACCCCAATACGCTATCAAAACTGGAATTCCTGACAGTCTGCAATCATATTCTACCAGGGGCTCTGTAACTACTCCTCCTCAACCACAGTTGCCAACACCAAGTACCACCACTCACTGCACATTCTCCTTTAAAACCTTCAGCCAAAGTGCACGAAGGTACAAAAGAAGCTCACCTGTCCCTTTTGCGAGTCATTTAATCGCCTTGAAGCTCACCTCAAATCCTGACACGACGTATAGTCAAGACTTGCAATTTTTCACTGGAATTTCAGTGACAGAAAGAACAGGCCCCAGTAACTCATCAATTCCCTGTGCATACTTTCCCACTCAGCAAATGGGCTTTGCCACCCCCAAGTCCTTCTGAATTCCCTCCATACTGCTCCAGGTTAACACGCTGCCAGCAGACACAGATATTCCACGAAAATCCAAATCATGCATATTCCTACAGTTTGGATTGTGGAAATTATCACATTATAGATATTATCCTAAACCACTCAGTAAGATAGAAGTGCTCCAAATTTTGTCACAGAATGACATAAACTTGGGCTGACTACGTGGGCTCGTCATTTTTTGACTGTCTGCAAACCGCTGCAACAGTTCAACCACATTAATGGCTCCATTCTTTGAAATGGAACGCTAATGCAAAAGTGTGCAATGCAGCTTATTTGTTCCATTTTTGGTTCAGGTTTCTCTCTCAAACCGTACACTCACGTGGAAAGAGATTAAAAGGGGCTTGTCAGAACACCAGGGAATGAAGATGCATCAAAGAGCTGGTTTGGAGGAGTTGAACTGTTTTCATTTGTATAATCAAAACCTTTTACTTCTAGAGATGCAAACCCTTGGATATCAAATGTGAAACTCCTGAGAAAACTGTTATTAGCTGTATTTAGTAGGTCTCTGAAGTAGTTCAATACCCCTTACCCATGAGTTTTCCGCTCTTTCAGCCAAGAAGTCGTCAAAGACTTTTTGTGACAAATTGTCAGGATTAAGCATTAAAAGCCTCTTAGTTTTTGCCATCACTAAAGCTCATACATAAGCTAACAGCTGAACAAAATGTCAAAGTCAGCTTGCCCCAGAGCTGGTCTTACCTGGATACTGGCGAATGGTGGACACAGAGCTGGTGATGGGGGTATAGGTGTGCGCAGTCAAAGGATAGGCAGAGGGTGGGTATGTTGGTAAAAAATACTGGAACTGCACAGGCACCGACTGCCTACAGGCATCAAAGAGAGGAAATATTACACACACCATTTCAACAGTGCATCTTCAACCCCTACCTTTGGGCCACTCCCTGAGTTTTGTAATTTCATCTGTCATAAGCTATCAGGTATCTCAACTATCATGATTAATTCAAAAACTACCAAATCCTGCCCCCCTCCAGGTTTTTAAAACACATTATTTCTAGCATATCAGAACTGAGAAAGGCAGCAAGGCACTCAAAACCTACTCACACACACTCTCATTCATAGAGCTGGTATTTCCCCACCTGTTGTCATTTCTGGTTTCCATTGCTACTGGGTTTGGAGATGCCCGGTGACTCGAGAGGGGTATGAGATTACTCCTCTCTGCTGTGTAATCAGACTGGATCCGGGGAGAAGTATGTGTGATTTGCTGAGGAACCACTTTAGCTGCATAAAGACAAACATGTAATCAGTTGACCGTCAAAGGAAAAGTTGGTAAACACAGCAAAGGTAGGATTAATTCTCCTGGCAGAAGTCCCAACACTACTCCCTTCCTCCTCAACACAGAAAGACCCAGCCCATCCCTAGATGATTTCTTATCCACAGTGATGACAGGTTTCCTCAACAGGCAAAAAGGACACGGGAAACAAAGCCTTTTTCATCCGTTTATACCAGAATAGACGGATATTGTAAATGCATATATAAATTACACTTGCTAACAGAGTAAGTTACTCCAGTGCTCAAATGAAGTTTTTGTTTTGTTTCGTTTTTCAGAATCAGCCTAATCCTTTCTGCTGTCAAGAATTTTTCAAAGTTTTCAAAGGAGAACTTGACAGAGATCAAGGGAAATGAGATCAAGGCAGACAAGTATACCTAGACAAAGGCCAAGGAAAGAAAGAAAACACCTACAAAAGCTTTATATGAAACACTGATGTGTGCAGATACAACTTCACTCCTTGGAAATTTATGGTAGGGGAAGATATTACAAGATTTCAAAATGAGGTCAACATGAAAAGAGAGATGAATGAAAGAAATTTATGCAGTTCTGCAGGAAACATCTCAGGCAGATTTCACATTCAGGCAAATAAAGTTCCCACTTTCAGACTTTAGTGTTTTAATGCCAAATGAACACCCTAATCAAACTTGACTAGGCTACACCTAGCGCCTCAAGACGCATAGGAAGGACCTCACAAAATCAACTACAAAAGCCATATTCTATCACCAAGCAGTTACAACTTCCAGTATATACAATGCAGGTTCTGAAATGCCAAAAGGCCTAAGTTTGTCTAAAATTCACTTGAGTAAGTTAATCAGCCATTTTATTACTTACTCCTCCTAGGACATCTATTTCTTCCCGGTATTAAAAAAAAAAACTATGCCACAGCAGACCTTCTCCCAGCTTGAACTGATTTTCTTCCCCTCCTTAATTTGCTAATATGCACAAACACTGCTAGCATAAACAGAAAAACTGAAGCATCGATTACACACTCTTCTTAAAACTGAATTCACTCACCAACTGGGATGTTTGAGGTCGTGACAGCTGTAGCATGGGAAGAATGGGAGGGCATTGTCATGGTGACAATGGTGCTTGTAGGCGCTTGGGTGTGAGACACAGAACCTAAAGGAAAAAAAAAAAAAAACCCACCATAAAAGATCTTCCCTGCCATACCAGTATATCTATATGCAAATACAGAGGGCAAAAATCCCAACCCAGACAACCTCCCTGAAAAACCCAGTAATTTCTCTCCTAAAGTCTGCTCGTGCACTTCCGAACACAGTCTTTACCATAAATAAAGAATTCCTCAAAAGTAATCAGATTCCATCTTCAAGGAGGAAATCCAACAAAAAACAACAATAAAAGCCACACCCCGCAACTCTCTCACGATAGCATTATGAATCCTCACCCGCTGTGGTTGCCGAAGCAATGGTATTCGTTGCCAAAATAGGTGCCACTGTTGCTGCTGCCACTGGAGTACCAGTACTGAAAATGGTTTTCTGTGAAAACATGAGAAAACCTTCGAGTTAAAAGACTAGTACACTTAAAATATAAACTTAGTATGGAACCATTTTGCACTGACTGCAAAGATTATGAGTTTCTAACCTAATACTAACTCTTTTCCCGTATTTAATCTTAGCCTTCAAGACATAAACAAAAGAGATGTCTAGAAGAAGCAAGAGGTTTTTTTAATTCTTGCAGTTTACCTGAGCCATGGTGTGGAGCTGTGGCTTCTGTGTTCCTATAGCTGGGTGAGAAGGTAGTGTAATCCGAGTAGCTGTGTCCCTGGGCTGTGCAGGCCGCTGAATACTGATAGCTGCAGAAGGCGGGTGCTGCTGGATAGACAGGGTGGGTCGACTGGAGAGAAAGAAAAATAGTCATGAAGACAGCCGGTGGATACTAAATATGAAAGATAAAATGCAAGGACACACATCAGGCCTCAGTCTTCTCCTCTGTGAATACAGCATTGCTATCAAGTACATGGTAAAGCAGTGTCAGAAATGTAAACGACTGTTCTGTCCTCATCTACTCTACGTACCCAACGAGAAGGGCAGACTTATCAATAACTGCTATCAGTTTATAAAAGAGACTTTCTGTCAGGGATGCTTTTCAACATTCATGTGTCATTTTTCACTGTGTCTTCATAAAAAAGGTGGGTCAAAATAGCCACAAGGTCCTGCGACAGAAACTGCTTTCCAGGAAGCAGGACATCAAAACAGATTCATTAAGGTCTCTCCTCAGAACACAGAGCAACAGTTCATGTTTATAGTAATTTTTATTCACAGAACTGAAAGCATTTGCACTGTGCAAGCAGGACTATTTTTGTATTATATCATCCTACATCTAGAGGATTATCAGCTCTGGATAATTAAGACATTTCCCCTTCCTGCAGCCTCTGTAATGTCAGAGCATCATAGATTTCAAAGCATCTTTACCTGAGGGTCGACTCTGTAGCATGTGCTGCTGTTGTGGTTATAACAGGGGACTGAGCTCTCGTGGCCGAGACAGTTGCCACCACAGCAGGAGGAATAGTGCTTGAAGTTGTCACAGGAGGACGAGACTATAAAAATGAGTCAAAAAGAGAGACATATTCAGAAAACAAATTCTGCTGTTTAGAGAATAACTAGGTATTACTTGGTTAAAACTGGTTTTCCTACATCTTATCACTAAGTTTTGGCATTCTAAGACATTTCCAGTCTTTCTGAATTGATCTGCAAGCTCCTAAGCAGATCTGTCATGGTTTTCAAAGCACAGTTAACAAGACAGGATCCCTTGAAGGTCCTTAGGAAAAAAAACAAAGGTCAGTTCCTTTCAGAACGAAAAGAAACCCTGATCCAAGTACATACAGGAAGTCAAAGGTGATTACATCGGGATCCTAACTTGAAAGCACAAAGTAAAGATATTTAACCCTTTATCCTAACACTGAACCCTTGTAGTAAGACGATATCTAGAATCTTTTCCTTATATACGCACATAAGCTGATATATACAGAAACGTATTAAAATGAGGGTTTTTTTAATTCTGTGTTAGTATATATATTTAAGAATAAATCAAAACCAACATATTGCATGAGACTTTTCAGACTTTAATACGAGTATATCTGAACTAAATCCTCTTCCCAGTTTCTAAGCACTTTGGGGACAGTTGAAAACCCAATTTCTGGCACCAAGTTTGCGAAGGAAATAAACCCACCAGACTAATGCAACTATTTCACTACTTGCTATTAGAAACCGGTACCCAAGAAACAGAACTGGAAGAGAGCTGACAGTAGCCTCAGCCCAGTAAATACGCAGTCACGGGTTATAAATTACAAGTAAGTGCCAGGAAGAATTTGGAGCTGGCGGTCGGTGTTCTGCAGAGCTGCCTGGCTGCCACCTGCCTGGATTGGCTGATGAATGATGTGCTGAACTGCTGGCTGAGCTGTGGCTGCATTTGGCAACTGTGAAGCTGGTCTCAGGACCGTAGTTACTTTAGAACTGGACATCACCGCAGCAGCCGCTGCACCTGGGAAACAAACCAACTGTGTTAAAATACCGTGCACCCAAATGGCTCCATTATCACCGCAGAGAGGGGCTCTGACGTTAGCCGGTACGTATTTCAGTTTTAATGTATTTCATATTTCTGTCAGTTCAGGTGACATTGGTTTAAAACTAAGGCTTGCAACAAATATATGTAAGGTTCACAAAAGTATGTGGGAAAGGGTAGGTACTATTTTAAATGAATTGGCTTTATTGATAGCTCTTATTCTCCTATAATAACCTTATGTTGCAAATCTAATCTTTTTCTATTCCAAGCTATGGAAGTCAGTAGAAATAATCTGCAATTCAGTGAGTGCTGGGCTAATGTGTAAGTTAGTCACCTGACACCACCAATAATCTCGCTGCACCCGATGAAGTTCAGAAGAAAAACACATACACAATAGAAGAAAACCCAAAATAAACAAACAAAACCCTTTTAAACCTGCAATTAATTTTTCTACTCTTTGCTGTCTCCTGATCATAAGAAGTCACTGTAGGAGGCAAATAGTCTTGAAATCATTTGATGGACTAGATTGCATGGCTTCTGTAGATGTCCTTATTTGAAATTATTACCTCAAAAGTTAATACTCGAGCTGAGAGAGAAAAAAGCCGGTGGGGGGGGAGGGGGGTAGAAAACATGCACTAAGTCACAGTACAAAGTTGTCCCACAAGAATAAAGTGAACACCACTACATTTTACTTGAGCTACAAATAAAGCTGCACAGTCCTTCCACCTACTCTAGTAAAAGAAGATTAGGTCTCCGCTCATGTTAATTTATTTTTCCTGAGTGACAAATAACATAGAATATGAAAGGAAATAAAGATATAAATGGTACTTTGAATTCAGGTCAGTTTAAAGTTGAACTAGAAACCTAACCCATAAGCTTTTGAAAATAAAACTGGAGTCAGAAAGCAGACAGACTGCATTGAACACAGGGCTTCTTTTAAGGGACTGATCTCCTGTTTTGTAAACTGTAGCAACCAAAATCCCAGGAGACAAGAGCCTGTAGTTATCACCAGCATTTAACTCAAGGGTAAATGCAAATGTACACAATAGGATATGTTAGCATGCACAAAAACGCAGGAGTGATTCCGCAACAGGTGTATATAAGAATGTGCTTCGACTGCTCAGGTGCCACTGTCATACGTGAGCAACACTTGCTACCAAGAACACACATGACATTTTGCAGGACAGGTCAGTCTATACTAGTGTATATTTTTTCTTGAAAGTGTTCACTGTTTTAACAGCACAGAACTAGAATAACAGATGTGCTTGTATCTGCCAGCATTTTAAACTGTCACACAGTCCTGACCTGAACGGCTGAAGGCAACATAATTCTTAAAAGGTCTGCAGTCACCTATTTATGCTGGCAGTTTTAACAGCTGAAGTATTCAGTGTGTTAGCAGCGAGGAGAATTTTAGAGGTGAAGGCTAGATGCACCTCCCCTGAGAGGCTGTGGACAGAAGGCAGGGATAGCACAGCTAGCTCTTTACCTCGGGGTAGGTGAGAAGCTCCAATATGTAGCGGAGGCCCAGGAGCACTACTTCTGATGATAGACATCTGCACGTTGGTAGCCATGATATGATGCAAGTTACTAGGATGTCCCTGCAGAGTTAAAGAAATAACAAAACCCAAAATAAACTATGAGCTGTGTCAGGAATTAATGGTCACACTATTACCATACCTAAGTCCCAAAGACAGAAAAGAGATTTTGTAGAAAAGTTGCATGCATTACAAGCTGAGTGGAGAAAGAGGCAGACGTTTCTACAGGATAAAGTTACAGAGCCTGCTGACATCGCACATGGAAGATGTAAACATTTATCTATTTCGCTGATCTATTTTTCTGGTTGTGCATGGGTGACAGTCAGCCAGCAGTCACCCACATCATCAATCAGAGAGATGGCCCTCCTGCCATTAGTGACACTTAAGGCATAGATTCCTATCACCTCTCCAGTAAAGTCGAGAGAATGATGGGAACCTGGCAAATGCTGCAACAAATTAATTCTATTTTCTTATCATTCTGGACTTCCCAGGGATATTAATAAAGATAAAAATCCACTGAACCTGCATCAGATCCTTAGCCAGCCTAACTCAAATCCACCTAAAGGAACTTTACATCAAAACCCTGAGATTTCAGAGGTTTAGTGATGAGTGTTCTGGCAAACCAGTTTCAAATCACAAGGACTGGCTCTGCAGTCAAGGTCAGAGGGGGGAAAAAAAATAAATTTCTAAAGCATTATCTACACCTCCCCCCCATGAAATTTTGTCACTAGTGGTTTAGCAAGAATACACTGCAAAACCATGAACTGTTCACCAGACTCTTCTGATCAGCTCCCAGGAGAGCTCAAGAACACTGCAGTGATGAATCCCAGCAGTCTGTCTACACTAGAAATTCTCCAAGTGATACTGAAACAGCAGGAGCGTTTAAGGAAAAACTCAGCTGCACAGCAAATTTTGGATACGGCTCTGCTATCACAGCCCCACTGTGCTACATCAGTTGGACCATCACAACAAATCAGCAGCTTTCTAAAGAGCTACTGATAACTGAAACCGAGGTTTAATGCTCCAAACAGAACTGATCCAGCAACCAGTGGCCACTGAATGGGGAAGTCTGCTCCCTCTACCTTCCCTCCTGCTGCAAAAGAACCCACCTCAGTTGTACCAATATTAGTATTGATCTGACCATGCAGTGAACTGCTATAGGAAAAACAAAACAAACAAACAAACAAAAAACTCTAGACCTGTTGGCCACTGATCGTTGCCACAGGAATTGTTGGAGCCTGTGGTATGTTGCTTTCCATGGTCACAGTAACTTGCCCGGGAACCTTTGTGGGAGCCGAAAGAGTAGAGGGTGGAGCAGGAGCAATGGGCCGGCTGGGCATGGTGGGCTTCAAGGGAGGCTAGGAGAAATACAGAGAGAGAAACGTTGGCAACTCCAAATCAGAGCTCAATGTTGAAGCAGAAATCATGTTTGGGGGCCAAAGCCCAGAGAGAAAGTCAGGTTTGCACAAGGATAAGCATGGTTAAGTATTTGGAGAGGAAGGATATCGGTCATCTAGAGCTATTCCATTTTCATTTGGGACAAAGAAAGGGCATCTTTTGTACTGGAAATATACAGCTTCTAACACATGAGTCACAAGTGGAATCTGTTAGGGCCATGGTATTCCCCTACAGGCACTAGGCATTAACAGTTAATTTGATATTCTCATCCACTGCTACAGAGAAAAGGGAAGATTTCGGAAATTGGTTGAAATCACTCTTTTCTTAAGAGATAAACAAAAAACACCCCCCTCTAAAAATAATGCTGTGATACTATAAAGTCCTCAGTATATCATATTGAACAGCTAAACCCACGAGGCAGTGTACACTCAGTAGAAGCACACAACGAAAGCTTAAGGAACAAGAGTAGGGAAGTTTTTGGTGTAATTTACTTTTGCTCAACACTCTAACTTGTAATATAGATTGTATTTTTCCACTGTGAATTGTGAACCTCCTCATTACCTTCATAAGTCCATCTGAAAAGGAAAGTGGCACAGCCGGAGTCAAATGTGCTGGTGGTGCTGTCACTGTCACCGGGGCACCAGACTGGACAGGGTGGTGCTGTGTCAACATCTGAACCTGTGGATATGGCCGAACCACCACTGGTTCCTGCTTTTCTTCTCGGGGCTGTATAGAGCTGCCAGGGCCGATGTGCTCTCTAGGAGCAACTTCTGAGTCACGACTAGATTCATCACTCGCTAGCAAAAAAGAAAAAAAAAGGAACTCTGAGGAAAAAGGTAAAAAAAGTTAACAAGTATGCATTGGCCACCCACCAGGTCAGAGATGTGACATCAGAAACAGTCTAAATAAAAGAAATTCACCCTTAAAATTAAACATTTTGCAATGATGAAACCCCCAAGAACACTGGCACTGCTTCTGCTGGTTCCCCTCAGAACTGATGGGCCTTCTAATGCTGGGCAACCTGGGGTCATCTCTGAGAAGTCCATCTAAAAACCTTCAAACAAAGATTGACTAATTTTTCTTTCAAGTGAAAAATACATAATTATCTAAAGAACTGCCATAAAGTCCCACATCAAACAGCTAGTATGAAAACATCTTCATTTAATGCATTATGTACCTGAATATCAAGCTGAAAAACAAGTATAAACCCTCACGAAAATAAGGCCGCTCCCCTCCAGTCACCTCTGGGGTAGCCTGCTGAAAACCTGTAATCTTGGCAGGGACAGCAGTAACTCGAATCAGGGCTCCCACCCCATTTTCAGCTACATGAAATCCTCCCGTATTCACTCATCTCTTCTTCTGCTACAAATACAGAGAAGACGAGCGGAGGGGCGCAGGCAGCTGAGCAAACACGCTTAAAAGGAGCAAAGGAAAGTCTCTGCCCTGACGTTGCTTTTCAGAGTCAGCAACCGAGTTGATTTTCACGTTGTTCTTCCCCGTCGGGACCGACGCAGCTTTCAGGCGGGTTGCACACG
>NW_009635649.1:0-240 GCF_000690535.1 Cariama cristata | reverse complement strand
CTGCTCCCCAGGGAGTTGAGTCGTATCCCCCTCCCTGGGAGGGCAGTGAGGTTGAGATGAGGAGGGGGCAGGTGGGAAGGTGGGGGTGAGGTGGTGACCCCTGAAACGTACTGCTCAACAGGAGCGCTCATAAGCATGGAAACCCTTCTCCGTCCATCTGTCCGTCCGTCTTCCCTTCAAATTTCTATCTGGAAACGCTTGGCAGAACCATCTTCGTTAGCAGCAACCTCGGTTCCCAGC
>NW_009635648.1:400-1468 GCF_000690535.1 Cariama cristata | reverse complement strand
AAACATTTAGATGTGGCGCTTTGAGACGTTGTTTAGTGGGCATGGTGGCATCGAGTAGACGGTTGGAGTTGATGATCTTTGAGGTCTCTTCCAACCATAATGAGTCTATGATTTTATGATCCTCAGAGCCCTCAAAGCTCGGGTGCATGTTAGGAACAACAGCTTCGGTGAGAGAGGTGAGCCCGAGGTGCGGGTCACAGATGCTGAGCGGGACCCTTCCTCCTAACGTCTCATGTTTTTGGTTGATGGGCTACAAAAAGTTGCTGGGGTTGAAGGTTGCTGGGTGGAGGTTTGCCAGGGACAGCCAGGACCACAAACCGGGCTGGCTAGGGAGTCAACGGAGACCGAGCCTCATCTCCTCAAGAGAGTTTAGGCACCTAATTATGGTTGAGATCAGCATGGAAGGCTAGTCCACTCGCCTGAGCGCTTAAGAGGATTAGGCAGCGGCACAGCAAGGTGCGTGTGTAATCTGCTTTACAATTTGCTCGCCTGGGATGCTTTCCCTGAGTGACAGCCGTGCTGGGGAGGCTTGTGGGCACCCGTGGCCAGAGCAGCATCCCGGGCCCAGGGCCCTGTGGGACACAGAGCCGCAGCAGTGGTGACCCCCAGCCCCAGGAGGGGCCTGCCGGGGGGGGGTACGGGGCTCCCTGCTAAGGGGGAGCATGTCGAAGGCAGGGTCTTAGTGTGGGGTCAGGATATGCGGTGCTGTAAACCCCCCAACCCACAGCCACGAGGGTCCCGGTGCCCGCACTCACCGCCTGCAGTTTGAGCTGAGCACACACCGACCTCTTCTTCACGGCTGCGAAGCTGCTTGCGAAGGTCTTCCTCACGCAGCCGTTGCGGTGCAGGACCGCCTGGGAGCATCCCTCCAGCCCCGCCACGGCGCGGCAGGCCGGCGGCACCCGGGAGCGTGGGGCGTCTCTGTTGGGGCGAGCAACGAGATGGGGTGGTGGGGCCGCAGCGGTACCAGCTCTGGGAAACCCCTGCTTCCCAACCCCTTCAACGAGGATGCAGTGCCTGGGGCCCCAAATTCGGCACTGGTGCTGCCACGGGGCACTCAGCCCTGGA
>NW_009635648.1:0-373 GCF_000690535.1 Cariama cristata | reverse complement strand
GGACACCCCTCACCCCCTCCATTCCTCCCTGGTTTGGGCACTGGGCTGTTCACCACTGTTAAAACTTTCCTGAACTGAAGCCTGAAAGAAAATGAGCTGGGAGTGTTTAAGCAGAAGGTTAAAATCATCCTACGTGCAGAGAGATCTGCAGCAGCTCGATTACATTTCAATTCCAATTTAGTTTACAAGGTTCCTCGAAGCGGTTGGGAAAACCTACGTGGCTGCTGCGCGGGGAGCTGCCCTCGGCCAGCGATGCCTCGCGACCCTGACCCGCGCCGGGCACCCAACCCCGCGGCACTGCAGAATCAAGGACATCACGGGGTGTCCCCAGTGCCCCCCGTCCCCCCACCACCCACGCCTGCAGGAGGGGACC
>NW_009635647.1:0-7608 GCF_000690535.1 Cariama cristata | reverse complement strand
CCACGCTGGAGCTGTGCGTGAAGAACTGCTGCCCGTGGGTGGGATACCATACTGGAGAAGTCCGTGGAGGACTGTCTGCCGTGGGAGGGACACCAAGCTGGAGCAGGGGCAGAGGGTGAGGAGTCCTCCCCTGAGGAGAGACAGCAGGTGATGGACTGACCCCAAACCCCATTCCCTGTTCCCCTGTACCACTCAGGAGGGGGAGTTGGAGAAGTCAGGAGTGAAGTTGAGGCTAGAAAGAGGGGAGTGGTGAGAGGGAAGTGTTTTAAGATTTGTTTTTATTTCTCATTATCATGGAACAATCACCACCCTCAGTCAAAATTTGCCTTCTGTAGTGCTACATAGAATACAATAATTAGTCTTTTGCCTTGGTTGCGGAACTCTAGCATAGTGAAGTCAATTCATATGCAGCATGAAAGTTATACCACCTTAAATGATAATTAAGACATCATAATAAGAGTTGAGTGGGATTTCAGTACATACTGGAATTGGTGCAGTTCCTGGTCTGCCTATACAATTTCTTCTTCTGAATTCTGTCTGTCCTTTTTGTCAAAAGGTGCCTTTAGTAATGTGGTCTTTACATTCTGGATGTAGTGAAAATGTGGGTGTAATTATGGTGCTGAGTGTTAAGTTAGCAGCAGTGGACATATATATATATGTCCATTGTCCATACATATATATATATATGTGGATGTCGATAATGCAACATCTATTCTGAACACCAGTTCACAAATTTGACACCTGTCCGGCATACCGTTCCAACTCTCCCTAGCAACACACCAACTCTGCAGTAAGAATCCATCTGTCTGTGTTACCAATCCAACTGTTCACAAGAAAACCCAAAATCTTTCCAGGATCAATCAATCTCTGTATCCTGCCAAGTTATTTTCCTCTCTGTGTTAAAATGACACAAGTTCTTATGCAATAAACCACTGGTTTTTTAAAGGGCCAAACCTGTTGTGGTCCACTGATCTTCAGACAGTCATGTAGCTCAATTTTCAGTTATAAAAATTAGATAACTAAAAAGGGCAGAAGAAAAGCAATTAAAGTTCAACACCTGTGCCAGATAGAACAGAATAATGTTTTTTAGAAATCATATACTCTTACAACACTTTCAACACTGGGCACATCTCCATATGGGAGTACAATACATTACTTTGAACTGAAATTGAAAGGAAGATAATTTTCTGCAATCACAGAGCACATTTTACACTAGAAAATACGCAGTAAGTCTTTGGGTGACTGCTGAGTACTTCATATATATTGCAAAATTCTAAATGTAATTATCTGTATTCGTTTCTCTATCTTTCTCTAATGCTATGAAAATAACCATTTATGCATGTCATTTACCCTATTTCCAGTCTTATTTATTCTGTCTTTAAACTCCAGTGACTCTGTGGTTCTCTGTGTCATTTTTCTTTTTCTCACAATACAGGATCACAGAATAATTCCAATGCATACCTTTATTTTCTATAGTCCTAAAGGATAAATGAGGCTGGCAGGGACCCCAGGATATCTCTAAGCCACTCCACAGCCCAAAGCAGGGCCAGCTATGGGGTGAGACCAGGTTGTTCACAGCTTGGTCCAGTCGTGACTTTAAATCCTCCAAGGACAGAGATAGCACAGCTTTCAGAGCAGCCTGCTCCACTACCTCACTGTCCTCAAGAGGAAAAAGTTTCTCCTCATATCCAGTCTGAAACCCTTGTCTCACTGTACATCTGTCGTTTCTTGCCTTCCCTCCCTGAACTTCTATGAGGAGCCTGGCTCCATCTCCGTGATGACCCTTGTGTCAGCTGTGGGGTCTGTTAGCTGCACTGAAACTGTCCCTTCTCCAGGCTGACCCAGTCCAATTCCTCCAGTCTCTTCCCACAGGGCAAGTGCTCCAGCCCCCACCACCTCGGACATCTTCCGCTGAGCTCCTCCTAGTTTGTCCATGTCTTTCCTGTCAGAAAAAAATGGGAAAAATGATGCAGTATCTAGATGTCATCTGACAACTGCCATATAGAGGGAGTCAAGCCATTCCCTCGACCTACAGGTTATGCCACTGTTCATATGGCCCAGGAGGTTGTTGGCTGCCTTTGCTGCCAGCACACATCATGGGCTTACGTTCATCTTGCTGCTCACTTCCACTCCAAGCCCTTTCCTGCAGAGATTCTTCATGGTCTCTCCATCCCCAGACAGTGTTGTTGCAGGGGCTGTTTTTACCCTGTAATGGGAAAAGTTTCTTGGGATTTGCAGAGCATGGAATTTTTCCCTGCTGACTTTCATAATGTTCCTGGTGGCCTTTTTCTTCAACTTGTTTGGAGCCCTGTCTTTGAGTGTATTGACTGGTACCCCTAATTTAGCATCATCTGCAAAGTTGATGAAAGTGTGCTTTGCCACCTCCTGCTCATCATTGAGAAATGTTAAAGATGAAAGGTCCTGGTGCAGACTCTTGTGGTAGTCCATTTGTCACAGGCATCCAGGTAAAGTATGACCCATTAACCACCTTCTGAGTCCCATCATCCAAACATATTTGATCCATCTGGTTGTCTAGTCATGCAGACTGTAACATCCCAACTTCAATATCATGGATGACAGTGTCAAAATCTTGCTAAAATCTATGCAAATAACATCTACTACTGTCCCCATATCCAAAAATCTAGCCATTTTATCATAGAAGACAGCCAGGTTGGATAAGCACAATTTACTCTTGGTAAATCCATGCTGGTAACTTCCAATCATCTCTTTAACTTCATGTGCCCAGAAATGTGTTCCAAGAGGACTCATTCCATGATTTTCCCAGGAGCTAAAATGAGGTTGACTGTCCTGTAGTTCCCAAGGTTGACCTTTTGGAGTATTTTGAAGGCGGCTGAGACATTTGCCTTTCTCCAGTCAACAGAGAATCCCTTTTTTTTTCAGAGACTATGAAAAGAAACTGAAACCAAGTTGCTATTTTTAAATATTTTTGAAGTTTGCACATTTGTCATTGAGTACATATTTTATTTTGTTGAACAACAATAGAAACATTGAAATTATGCATTTCTTCTGCAGATGGCTTAACATTTGATTTCAGCTGAAGTTGTATTCATTTTCATGGTACGTAAATTCTTCTAGGTATAAATTACTGACATAAAGTTTCTGACTACAGAATATATCTTGGAAATCTTCAGGAGG
This sequence comes from Cariama cristata, assembly GCF_000690535.1. Classification (NCBI taxonomy): domain Eukaryota; kingdom Metazoa; phylum Chordata; class Aves; order Cariamiformes; family Cariamidae; genus Cariama; species Cariama cristata. Next base: position 4,452 of record NW_009635647.1, on the reverse strand, counting down.
GTTACTGTGTTGGCTCACTGTCAAGTGTACTGTAGCTTGTAAGATGTCAGTGTAAATTAGAGATGTGTGGACATTAAAATATGAACAACGAACTTAGTCGGCTGAGGAATTCTTGAATTACTCTAAATTAACCTACTCTTCACTCAAAGGGAATTCAGGCAGTGTTTCAAGCAGTCTAAAGATTATTCATATGAATTAATAGTACCGGCCTGAGTACACAAATTTGCTAATTGCAGCTAGAAAACCGTAGTAATTAAATATGTTTCCTGAGAAAGAAGAAATCATTTTTAAATGGTTTTTATTGCTCTCATTACTGCAATTCATCTAAAGTTAAGTTAATTCATATTCTTTAGGTTACGGGTCTTTTAAAAAAGTTTGACATGTTACTTATTTAAAATAATTAAAATTATGGGAAAAAAGCCAACATGACATATACTAATAAGTTACTTTGCTGCCTAGTTTGTTGTACATAATTTATCCGTTAGATCAGCCCTTAAACAGGTTGTCTGGATGATTTTTAAATCCCATTCACCTGCACAAGAAGATGGCTTTGCACTGTTTTTTGTAAGCAGAAAACTTTATTTATTCTCTCTTCTGCTGGTATTGTCAGCATTCAGTGGCTAGAGTTCCTACCTTACAGTCTCATGATCAAAAATCTTAGTAGCTGGGAAACTAAGGTATGAGTGGGTTCATGTCTTGTGCATGAATTTTTGAGGTGCTCATGGAGAACACTGGCAACACAGAAAAGCTCTAATACAAGTTTTTCCACTCCTGCTGCTGAACAGTGTTAATAAGTGATGTTTGTGCTTTATTTTACTTTATTGAGGTGTGAAAAACTGTTTTATTTATGCTTATAGCACAAGTAGCACATTTCATTGGTCCTACTGGCTTTTAAAAATAGCCATTTCCTTGTAAAGTCTTCTGTGAAAATCAGGTTAACTTTATTTTTGATGTCCTAATTGGCACTCAGATGCTGGGGATAATGTGCTGTTTGTCTTTTATGCAAGTTGTTCCATACATACACATGTGCTTATTATTTTTTGTGTTTCTTTACTTTTTTCCAGTGTCCAACATACCCTTAGGAGGGAAGAGCATGTTAAAAAATGGATCACATAGAATATGTAGTAGGCTAAAATATAATATGAATGCAAAAAAGAGCAATGCTAAAGCTGACTAAAGTAGTCAAATGGATACTGATATTATAAGTAGGTCCCTGCATATTCTTGGCATTTTATTAGTCAGAAAGATTTCAGTTTGGAGAAGTAATCTAATAGTCCTGGTCAGTAAAATCCAGCTCTCAACAGATGTTCTTATTTAGATGAGTTGCCCTGTACAACCTGAATAATTAGATTGTACATGGGTGGTTTGAACTTCATTGCTTGCTGCAAAGAGCTGACTCGCATCTCTTCAGGTCATGTGAACTTAATTTGGGATCTGTAATGTGATGGAGGGTAGGTAGGCTTTCTGCACAATTCACATGCCAGACTAACAACAGGGGATTCATAAGGGTGAAAGGGCTGAACGGATGAAAGCACTGCTGTATTACAGACTCACACTTTAAACCTTATTTGGAGATAGAATTTCACCTTTTCAACTCTTTCCTACATTCAGTCGCAGAGCACAATTGTTCAGGTTTTATATGTGCCATGACTTTGGCCCTGAAGTCATAAGCAGAGATGTCACAGTTAGTTGATCTAAAATGTGTATCAGCACTAGGCATCACTTAGGAAAATGTTTAAAAACAAGTAAAACTAAGCGCTGAGTATTCAGAAGTTGGCTACCGTGTTAAATTGATGAGACAAAATGTGTTACAGAGTCTCATGGGAAGCAAGTGGAGGAAACAGCTGTAGATCTAATACTGCAGACCTATTCCCTTCCCTAGAACACTATAGAAAGAAACAAAAAGCAGGGATATTTAATTTTCCATGTTCAGTTTTACAGGTGTTTATATTTATTCCATTTTTTTCATTTTTTTACAGTAATCAAAGAAGGAAAGTCATATCATAGTTATATTCCCCTTTTCTTGCTTGCTTGCTTTCTTCTACAATGACAGATGAAGTTTTTAGTGTTTCACATGCCCTTCTCAATTTTTGAAGGGCAAAGAATCACATGGTTTAAAAAACTAGATAGTGGCAGACAAGCAAAGGTGATGTAAGAAGGAAAAGAAAGGTAGATCGAGGAAAAAGAAGAGAGACAGTAACCCAGAAATATAACCTGATTTCAGAAAACACAGGCAAAATAGAATTCCTACCACAGACAAATTCTAAGTGGGAAAGTATTAAAAAAATAAAGACACCACGTTGTACTACATTTCCTGTATGTGAGCAGGTTATTTTCTATCTTTCTGGTGAAATTACAAATAAATGCTATAATAGTGTTTTCTACTAATGAACACACATGATAATTATTTATTTAACTTTACATTAGAAAAGGGTCTGGATGAAGATTTTCTATTTGAGATCCATTTCACATCTCATCTTTATAATCAAACTGACTTGTGGTGTTAAAAGGAACACAAATGGGTACTAGGGGACAGAGAAAGAGGAGCAAACTGGACAAAATTTCACAGGAAAAGCTTATGAAATTAAGTAAAAGAGATTGAGTGTTTTATCTGAAAAAAGACAATTTTTTTGAATTTTTGATTTCTGCTTGTTCTAATTAGATATATCTTGTGAAAAGTTCAGCAAAATAAATGTTTGGTCTACATTTTTAAAATTACAGAAACATTCCTTATTATAGTGAAAAGGAAGCATTTTGAGCTTGAAAGTATGATGCAAATTACTACACTTACCCTATAGCAAAACACTCTGCATCAAAGAGCTGTGCTAGCTGAGGCAATAGTCAATGTTTAAAAAGAAATAATGAATGCAGAAGATAAAGCTTGGATTTTAGTTCCCACAGCATATGAAAACTTCGGTAGTTTTATCTGTGGAGTTACATTCTTGTCTTTAAATCCAGACCAAACTTTAGTCCTTGATCATGATATACCCTGGTACATCCCTCAGATTATTGTCCGTTATTGATTTGTCAGGGAAACAGCAACAAAGTTACAACAAGTCTGAGGGCAATCAAGAGAGACTTCAGGGCCTTGGGATGACTGGTTAAGGGATCAGGAGCACAAGTAGTGCTCTCCTCTGTCCTTCCAGTTGCAGGGAATGCTGAGGGAAGAAACAGGAGGAGCCATCAGATCAATACCTGGCTCTGAGCCTGGTGTCACCAGCAGAATCTTGGGGTTTTTGATCATGGGTCGGTGTACACAGCACCAGGCCTGCTGGCAACAGACAGGGTACACCTGCCTCAAAGGAGGAAAAGAATCCTTGTGAAGGAGTTAGCAGGGCTCACTGAAAGAGCTTGAAACTAGATTTAAAGGGGAAAAGGGTTAAAACCAGGCTCACTAGAGATAAGTCTGGGGGCAGCACACCAACATTTGAGGGACAGTGTGCTAGTGAGATCCTTCGGTCTGCCATCTAAGTGGGAGAAGAGGCAAACAACTCAGGAGGACTACCAGCATGTCATGAGGTTATGCAGGGAGAAAATTAGAAGGGCTAAAGCCCAACTAGAACTTAATCTGGCTACTGCCTCAAAGACAACAAAAATGTTTCTGTAAATACATTAACAACAAAAGAAGGACTAAGGAGAATCTCCATCCATTATTGGATGTGGGGGGAAACATAGTGACAAAGGATGAGGAAAAGCCTGAGGTACTTAATTCATTCATTGACTCAGACCCGTTGTTCTGTGGGTACCCAGCCCCCTGTGCTGGAAGACAGGGACAGGGAGCAGAATGAAGCCCCCATAATCCAAGGGGAAATCATCAGCAACCTGCTACACCACTTAGACACACACAAATCTATGGGGCTGGATGGGATTCACCCAAGGGTACTGAAGGAGGTGGTGAAAATGCTCACCAAGCCACTTTCCATCGTTTATCAGCAATCCTGGCTAACGGGGGAGATCCCAGTTGACTCGACTGTAGTAAATGTGACACCCATCTACAAGAAGGGCTGGAAGGAGAATCTGGGGAACTACAGGCCTCGCAGTCTGACCAGGAAAAGGTCATGGAGCAGATCATCTTGAGTGCCATCACGTGACACGTACAGGACAACCAGGTGATCAGGCCCAGTCATCATGGGTTTATGAAAGTCAGGTCCTGCTTGACTGACCTGATCTTCTATGAAGGTGTGGATGAAGTAAAGACTGTGGATGTTGTCTACGTGGACTTTAGTAAAGCCTTTGACACCATTTCCCACAGCATTCTCCTAGACAAACTGGCTGTTGATGGCTAGGACCTGCATACTCTTTGCTGAGTCAAAAACTGGATGGATGGTGGGGCTCAAAGCATGGGGCTGAATGGAGTCAAATCCAGTTGATAGCTGGTCCCAAGTGGTGTTCCCCAGGGCTCAGCATTGGGGTCATTTCTGTATAATATCTTTATCAATGATTTGGATGAGA
>NW_009635646.1:7109-9863 GCF_000690535.1 Cariama cristata | reverse complement strand
GGACATGGTTTAGTGGTGGATTTGGCCATACAAGGTCAATAGTTGAACTCAATGATCTTAAAGGTCTTTTCCAACCGAAACAATTCTGTGATTCTGTGATTCTAAGAGACACCGTGAAATGCAAAGGATCAGAGCCCTGGTATGTGTCAGGCCTGTAGACACCGGTGGAGAAGCTATGTGTTCTGATTTGCTGTGAAGCTATGTGTTCTGACTTGCTGTCTTTCCCTTTCAGAGTGGCTTCCAGCCAAGTGCTTACCTGGATGTGCACCCCAAATTCCACCAAGGCTACCCGATCGCCACAGCCAGCAACATCCAAACCATGCCTCCCCCCCGTCAGCACTATGGAGCAGGGCAGAATGCGTACACAATCGTGACCAGCGAGGATGGAGGAGTCTTTGGCAAAGGTGGGGGCACCTGCAGCGTCCAGCAAACGGTGGGCTTCATTGCCCAGCACAAAGTAGACTTTTACCACAGCTGTCCTGGCAGTGTGGAATACTCTGGCACAAAGACAGGTGACAGCTGTAACTTTCACCACTCGGCCACCGTGGGGGCTGGCCACCATCTCTATCATTCCTAAGCACTGTGGATGTTGAGTACTTGGGCAGCCAGGAATCAAAGCTTACTCTCATCTCTCTCTCTGTTATTCACGTGCTCTCCGACTCCGGGGCAGCATGCAGCTAGAAACCTGTTTTGCCACCCAAATATGTGCCTGCAAGCACACACAGACACACAGCCATGCAGATGCCTGTTTGGCCATATATGTACATACAGCCCTTCATTCGTATGCCTTTACACATGCACACCCCCCCACCCCCCCCTTTCTTTACTGGCACAGACAACCAAGTTCCCTTATAGTGAGGCCCAAGATCTGGCTACCTAGATTATGCCCTGGATCTTCTAAATTATGGATCTTGTAACTTGTCTCAGAGGAGACGCAGATTCCTTTGGGGATCTCGTGTATACATATCACTGCACAGTTCTGTATACGTAACCCATGAAGTCAGGGGCTGTATGGAGAGGTGCTGGTCACACACCTTTCACTGAAGTTGGAGAAGTTCTTGTCACACGCCAGGGATCCACCTGATGATTAGACCACCAGTTCTGTAGGTCAATCACAGAATTGATGAAGTGTCTAGTGAAGGGAGATGTGACAAGTAGCTTGCAAAAAGGCTGGTAAGATGATCTTGTGAGCATCAAAGTGATAAATAAGCCCTTTGTTCTAGTCTGTGTCTTTCTGTGCCTCCCCTCAAGAAAACCTAACAGTGCATTCAATTTGGCAATTAATAAAATCTTGTTTAAGATGGAGTATGTATTTTTCTGTATCTTTTTTTCCACATTGCAATATGAAATCCAGATGGAGCATAAATAGCCACAGCAACTGTATGCCGTTGTTATTACTGATTTGACTCTGAAACTACAAACAGAGATTTTTCTGTGTTATTAGTGGATCAGCTTCATGACTTGGCAGTGCCAGATATCCGGAGTCAGAGGACCAGGAGGGTAACTACCACCCACCTTAAGAATTAAGCAATATTTAATACTGGGACTGGCTAAAATCTAGAGGTACCATCACTTCAAACTTAATACTGTATAAGTGTCTAAGCACCTAAAACCAGATGTGTGTATCAAAGTATATTTAATAATGGGGCCCCAGTTCCCTGGGTCACAGGGTTTTTATCACTCTGACGATAACAGTGACTTTATCTTAATGCAATGAAGTAGCCGTCATGGTTAAAAGAATGAGCATAAAATGAAGGCAACCGATGCCTGCGACTGCAGTAATAAGAGGCACAGTTTTCCATCTGCAAAGCTGGTTTATGTCCCTGTGCCTCGCAGCTATTTGTTCCCACCCCCACTCCCTCATGCAGACACTCCTTGACCCTTTGGTTGTTCAGCTACGCTGTTTATAGAGCTGTACTATAAACCGTATGGACAGCATGATTTGGGGAAAAATAAGGCCTTTTGGAGGGCGCATTTCTAAGTCGCATTATTTTGGAGACGTGTGTTAAAGCACAGCCCCACACACACCTGTCCTACATCCAGCAAGTGCCCAAGCTTGGCAAAGAAACGTTCTTGCACCCACTGCACGGTCAGAGGGGTGGGGATCGACTGAGTTAGCTTAGCTGAAAAAGTGCTGGTTAGTATCTGAAGGTGGACTACAATAGCAGCAATTACCAGGGCTCGGGAGTTTTTTCAGCTCCCTTGGAGCCACCAGTGCTCCTACTAACCTGAATATCATCTGAAACCTTTCCATGCCACCCCACCAAAGGCTGCTGTAGGTGAAAAAGTCGAGCTTGTGACTGCTCCTACTAATAATTCTCTGGGAAAGGAGTCACCTGTCATCCCCTGTTCCTTCAGAGATGCTTTAAGACAAACAGGATCTTGCTGTGAAGTCTCTGGGACTGGCTTACAGAAGGATGCTGTATATAAAAGCAACAGTTGCGAGCTGCCTACCATTGACCTTCAGCAAAGCCGTGCTAACAAATGCCACCAAATCTTCCAGTTTCCACAAGAGACCCATAAATTTTTTTCAGAGGCCATCATTCAAAGACAGAGCTTATTGCCACAGGTGGTTCTGGAGACCGAAAGGAGCCTGCAGCAATTCCAACAGGCAAGAAAGCAGCTTCCAGGAAGGGAGTTCATTGATGTCTGCTGTATCAGGAGCCGCATTCCCAATGCCCCGGGTAATAACAGCAGGAAGGCAGCTCCTGTTACAGGCAGTCCCTCAGCCACAGCCAGCCAGAGACGGGCACT
>NW_009635646.1:0-7089 GCF_000690535.1 Cariama cristata | reverse complement strand
CCTAGTATCGAAGCGATTACTTGGATGGATCTTGGGGCTCACCCAAGGCAGCTGTCCCAATGTTGTAATCCGTAAAAGATTTAGTGATTCAGGCACAGCCCAGCTGCTAGAGACACACCCTGTCTGTGAGCACATGGACTTAACATTAAATGTGAGAAACTAATTAATTCCAGCCTGGTTATGAAAGAGATTCACAAATATGACCTGAAGGTGCTCCTCAAAACTTTGGACAGCATGAAGGTAACATGGCCCTCACAAGAAAGGAAATTTTTTTTTTTTTTTTTTAATCATCTAAGACCAGTGCCATAATTTTGAGTCCTTCATGCCTCTTGACAGCTCAGTATCAGCCAAGATGCTGTTGGCCTCCGAGGACAGGCCAAGCAAGAGGTGTGGCAATGCTTTACTGAAAATTTCCGAAACCCTGTTAGCTCAGCATTTGAGTCATGCAGTGTAGTTAGATAACTAAATATGATGTTTACACATTAAACCTACTAAAGCAAAGATCATGCCTTTTTATCTGCACTAGAGAGACAAGTGGGGCTTTGAGCCCTTGCTCATGGGCCACTCAGAAGAAACGTGCAGCTTGTAAAACATCGCTGCAGGCCACGTTGACACGGAGAGCAAGTAATGAGGTCGCTTGCCTGGTATTTTGCCTATGGGACAGCAAAGGCTGGAACCTAGTAAGCTAGAGAATAAATCCTGGTCTGTATAGTCTGTACTAGATCTAATTTCTTCTGTTTGGGTGGGATTCTCTGCACCGCTTGAGGTACATCTGCAGCGTTGACAAACTGGAGTGATGACACTGCAGAGATACCATGAAAGTGCAGTGTATTCCCACAAGCTATAATACATGGAAAGAGCTCCATATGAGCTTACAGTTTGATCCTAAAAAAGATCTGCTGGCAAGGCAAATCATGTTTGAGACGTGTGGAAATCACTGTTACAGAGCACAGTCACAAGAAGCAGCAATCCTAACAGAGACGTAACGTATCCCAGCAGGAAGGACTTTTGCTGACGTGCACTTACTTCCTCTGAGGAACTGACGTAAACCCTTTTGGAAGTATGAGTCTGGAGGGATCAGCTGCATCTCCATCAGTTTTGGTAGTCGAGCTGCAATTACCTGTGCAGCTGTTTCACGTGGTGATGCGACTCAGGCACTTCAAGGTAACAGAGGAGATCTCCAGCACTGTGGAAAGGCAGAGTCCTACTTAATTCCACAGATTCTAGAAACTCTTCCTGAGCTACTAGCAGACCTTTCCAGCCCACCTGCCAAAATTCCAACAACAGCCACTCTGCATGTTCCCTCCAGCCCTGCAATTACATGTGCCTGCCAAACCTGCGTGCAGCCCAGGCTGAGCGACCAGGGCAATAACGTACCCGTGAAGGAACGCTCCATTTCAGCAGAACGCTCCCATGGTAGATGCAGTAACACAAACCACAGCGCAGTTCTCGGCCCCAGGGCTATTTTAGCAACAATACCTGTTTCTGCAGGAGGACGCCTATCAGCAGAGCTTTGGCTACCTCCTTTATCCTTATGGCAGAAACATGGAAGAGAAACATGCCCAAGCAACACAGATAATCTCTAGGAAGCATCCTCTGCGATCATTCTGCAAAGATCTGTGCACCTTGTGCATTTCTTTAGAGCTTAAGTTGGCATCTTAAAAAAAAAAAAAAAAAAGGAGCTGCCAATTTTAAGGTTGAAAGGCAAGGCTTTAGTATCAATGACTTTTATAGGCATAGGATTCAGCTGGTTTTTTTTCAAAGGAGTTGTTGAAATTAATGCTATTACTAGAGCATTACCCAGAATTCATCCAAACTGATGTTGGGGCACCGGTCTCAGGTGAGGATGAGAAAGAATCTCTGTTCTCTAACAGAGGAAATTGAGTGAACCTGGCTTTTTGCCCTCTTCCAGGCCAGATTTACCTTTTTCTGCTGTTGAAGGTTGGCAGCCCGCGCACAGACAACTCGGCCTTTCCTCCTCCTCTGCAGGCTCAAACCTCCACTCCCTCTCCCTCCTGCCCACCTTCCACCTCACCCTTGGAAGCAGAGCATTACAGTATTGGAAAAGGAAAGTGGAGATGCTTTGGTACCCGCACAAGCAGGTTCTGCTCAGCAAAGGACCTGTGGCGGCTTGAGCCCTAGCAGTCAGCTGCCAGTTTAGCTAATTGTGCTCAGTGGGAGTACCTATTGAACTGCCCCTTTCAGTCAGATGAAAAGCTTTAGCGGTGTACTGAGGTTTAAGGAACCTGGGATTAAACCCAAACACACCATTTTTGCTAGTTTAAACTATGGCTATTAACTGGAGCTTGGTTCTGCTGATGGAGAGCTGATAGCATCAGTGGTCGAACAGACAGCTGCCTTGTTCCATTAGTGCCCCTCTCCCTGGACACTTGCAGCCCATGGGTGCACACAGGTTGCACAGGTGTTCAAGGTAAGAGATGTGTAAGGAAAGCAAAGCTCTGATGAAACCAAAGCCCAGGGAGCAGAAAGAGGTTCAATGAGCGAGTCTCTAAATTGGTGGCTGCTGATGCACTGCTTCAGTCCCAACGTGTGTGCCTTTCACATGTTGCAGTACTTTAAGTGTGGCCCCCAGCTGCTAAGAGTAGATAAATGCAGTCTTGGGACAAAGTTGGAAAGAAATAAGTTTTCATTTCAGTGCTGGAGGCAGGATTCAGTTACTTACCCACAAACTTCTGCTGCCGTTTGAGATTAGCACACGAACCCCAAGAGAGCTGCAGCCTCCATGGAACAGGACTTCCAGACCTCTGACCGTGACCTTCTGGACCACCAGCAGGCACCCATACAATCTCAAAAGACCCTTTCTTTTATCCTGTCCTCATATTTCAGTACTTATTTCTAAGCATTGCAGTTTAAGGACTAATACAAGCGCGTTAGAGTGCTCCACATCACTGCAAGCCAGCAGCTAGCGGTCCGGTTCCCTACCCCTGCAGCCCACCCTTGCACTAGGCAACACACTCGTGTGTTAAAAACAAGGCTGATGGACTTCTGTGACCTACTCCTTTTGAACAGTTGCTTCATCCTACTTCTGGGAGAAACACAGTAGGGTTACTTTTTTCCTCCTTTCTTCAGTACTGGAGGCCTAACCTGTGCAGAATAACCGTTCTGGTAGCAGGCTGTTCCAATGCAAGCTGGTGACACTGTTTCAACGCTAAAATAAAGTAATTTATTTTCAATTCAAACAAGTTTGTAAGAACATTAAGCAGAAACAAAGTAATAAAAGACAACATGCACATAACATAAAACATGCTTCAGATCACTGCAAGAAAATACACTTTAAGAAAAATTATTCTGGAACAACAACAAACATTTGCCTCCTTTGCAGTGAAAATTTAACTACGACATACAATCCTTGTGCAGACATTTGAAGGTAGCATTGCAGTAAAAATCATGCGCTAACCACATAACAAGACTCTACCACAGAAATATTTATGATTTTACCGTCCCATTTACTCTTGCTAGCTCATGCCATTTGTATTCTTGGGCAGTGGCAGACTGGACTCTGCAATTCCACATCTTGTAAAAAAAGTCTGTTTCACATAGGTTGGAGCCGATGTCCTGTTTCACCATACCAGAAAGGCTGATTCAGTTATTTAGAAAAAAGAAACTGCAAATTTTAATTGGCATTTTCCTTATTTATTTAACTAGGTTTCTCTAAACTTTTCACCTCCCCTCGAGCTTAGGTACTTAGGTCAGACGAGGCAGCCAGTGCCCTTTTCAGCAGAATAATACAGAAGAGATCCGACCAAGCCCTGGGGAAGGGACAAAAATCCTACCAGCTCACACTCCTAAAACTGGGATGAGAGAAGAGGGTGGGGAACCATCCTGCTCTAGCCCCTTGGATGACAACTCCACCGGGACCCAACAGGATTCCCCGCCAACATCCAGATTCCAGGATAAGCAACATTAAACATCACCTTTAAAATAACTGAGTCCTTTACTTAGCTGCCTGCCTCTACCCCACAGAAAGCTGCACTGCAGTGGTGCCATGTTTGTGAAGTGCTAGGGGACCATCACACACAGGTTGGGACAAGCCAACAGCCTCCGAGCAGAGAGATTTAGAAAGATGAGAACTAAATGGGGTAGGGACAGTCGCAGAGATACCATCCTGAATGAGCTGCCAGGCACAAGTCAGTTGGAAACTTTGGTTTCCCAAAGCTGCTATGTGAGATACGGGCAATACACTACCCCACATTCTCTTCTCTGCTCCTCCCCTCCTCTCAGCTGCCCTGCGTACACAGGAAGGCAGCAGGCAAGGAGTAGGCAGGTGCTGACCCCTCCAGGAGAAGCTGCTGAGAGTAACTGGATCAAATCTTTTGATATCAGATGGTCTCATGTAGCTTTTCAGTGAGGGAGGAGAGGATACAGATGAAGAACTTACTAGCAGTTAGCTGACTGAGGTAGCAACAGAAATAGGCAAGACAGCAGGAAAGATTCTGGGCTACAACAGGGCATTTCTAGTAGAAATATGCTGAAGTACAGGGTTTTCTTCTCCAGCAAAGTTCTGCTGCAAGACACATAGGGCAAGGATCAGAGATCACCGGCTAAAGAGGCAGCAGAGGAAGGCGAGACTCAGACAGCAAACCCAGACCTCTATCACCTCTGCTTCTCCCGGCTGCGGCATTGCACATTCCCCCCCATGAATGAAGTTTCAGCTGTCCACGCACAAAACACCCTTGCCAAGGGTTAGCTATGAGCAGACAGCTGCCTTTAAACAGAAAGCTAGCCCAGGGCAGCAGGGTGCTGAGTCCCAGCAGTGGTTAAAACAGGAGTAGGGGAGGCAGGGTGAGAGAAAGGAACAGAAACTGGATCCCTGAGTCAAGACCCTAGAGACCCCATGAGAGAGAACAGAAGGATAGGAGGAGAAAAAAAAATGCTTAGACCCAAGACTCATAACCACTCTGGGTCCCCATGGGATGCCAAGGGGCCTGGTACTGATGCCGTAGAGGAGAGCTCGAGAAAGATGTGACGCTGTCAGAGGTGTTTGGGAAGCAGTAGGTGTCTTCTGACTCCAGGCTGACATAATCCATATCGGCAGAGTAGCTGTGATAGAAGTTCATCTGCTGGCTCCATAAACCCATGGCTTGCTGGGTATTGCAGCTTGTCCCACCTTTTCCAAGGAGCCCCTCATCCTCCACAGCCATGAATGAGTACAGGCTCTGCCCGTTCCCATAAGTCTGGCCGCTGCCGTAAGCCTGGTGCACGTTGGTCACAGCCGGAAGGTTTCTGCTGGCAGCGACGGGGAAGCCCTGGTGAAACGTGGGGGTTATATCCAGGTACACAGCCTGATGAAACCCCTTCTAGAAGAGACAGAGAAGGCTGTTCAGTAAGGCAGAGCACCACACCAACTGTGCCCATTCTTTTGGATGGGTCCCCTTTCCGCTCCCACCTCCAAGCCAAACAATAACGCCTTTTTCGTACTCATTGTCCTTGCTATAGAGTAATAATAGCAGAGATGGCAAGATCTTAAACTCATCATCTCCAGCTCAATGTGTCTGTGAGCACCGTGCTGGGGAGAAAAACTGACATAGGTAACCTTGCTGGACCTCTTCAGCTATTTTGTTTTCTATCTAGTCTCAACTGGGAGATAAGCTGACTGGAAACAAAGCTCTTTCAGTGCCAAGGCAGGCTTAAAATAGATGCCACTGTAGGGCCTATGACGAGAAATACAACTGGTTTGGTAATATCGAGTCCTGTGCATTGTTCAGTTAACAGATTGGACACGACACGCTTCCTCCCACAGACTGGAGGAACTGTGACTGGTGGTGATGGGGGAAGGGGGAATTCTCTCACCTGTGGTAAATGCACCCCTTTTTCCACCCACTGGCTCTCCTTCTGGCAACGTTTAAATTTCATCCGTTGATTCTGAAACCATGTTTTCACCTAGAAGTGATGGAGAAAGGACATAGGGCATTAGAAATTCACTTTCAGAGCTTACTACACATCCCAAAGATGATGCAGAAGATCGCCTTCTGCTACAATCCATTTTCTGCTTGGCTCCTAACACCATACATAATTCCAGCAGCTAACAATATGCAGCAGACCCAGGCAGCCGTAGAATCGCAGAGCTGAGATGTGAAAACTAACACTCTTACTCCTCAGATCACCACGGGATCTTTCATGTCATCAAAAGCCCTACCTGAAAATGCAGGCCCAGACAACCGCAGAAACGCAGCTTGCACAGGGGCAGCACCTCGCTGCTGACTCAAGGAGTGAGTCATTCCTTCAGTCAGATGGGAGCAGCTGGTGGGCAAGGACCCTCTCTCTGGGGAGAGACCCAGGTGCCCCGCTGACTAAGAAAGGCAACTTGCACAGCAGTGCAAACATCTGACTTTTCACACTCGGAGACAACACATACGGTCCGTACGGAACCGTAACCTGACTGCATAGCCCTGCTCTGTACGCACTTTCAAGCACCTGCACGGAGTGGGTGGGTAGTGCTGGAACCAAACATTAAAAGGAAAACTGAGTCATAAGTTTTCACACCCTCTGCTCTCTCACGTAAGCAATGGCATAAACAAGATCATGAAAGAAACTCATCTCTGGGGCCTAAGAAAAAAAAAAAAAACCACAAACCCCCAAACCCCTGCTCGCAACATCACTTCACACCAGGGATGCGACTCAGCTGCTCAGAGCAAGATGTTCACCTGCTTGTAGGTGAGCCCCAGGGTAGCAGCCAGCTCCCGGATCTGCTGGGGGCTGAGGTACTTCTGGCTCTGGAACCGCTGGTGCAGGGTTTGCAGCTGGTTCTGGGAGAAGGCTATGCGGCTCTTGGCCTTCTTCCTCGCACCCTCACCTTCCTCCTTTACCTTCTGGAAAGAAGGATGGGGAGACGGGCACTCTGCGGTGGGGCTAGTGGCAGAGTCGGGGGTGTACTGGATGAGTGTTCCAGAGCTGGAGGAAGCTGGGGAGACATCTGAGGAGAAAGAGAGAGAATAGGGGTGAGCAGGGCCCGGCGGTGAAGACTCAAAAGACTTCCAAGTCTGGCTTCTCGGGAGAATTTAAGATCGCGGGTGCCGTGGGGACTTGAAGCGGGCCCAGGTACCCTCGGGCCAGCGGAACCGAGACCCC
>NW_009635645.1:0-318 GCF_000690535.1 Cariama cristata | reverse complement strand
CGCCGAGCTGGAGGCTGCTGAGCACCTCCAGGAAGGAACTGGGTCCAGCCCGGAGTCCGACTGTCTCCAGTCACACGTACTTTCTCCATGACTGGACTGATAGGAATCCAGAGTGACTCATGAACTCCCCGAGACCCTCAGGGAACAAAGCAAAGCCACTGGCAAAAACGACATCCCTCGGCTTCTGGTCCCGGTCCTTGTGCTCCTCCAGGCAGCTCCCCGGCAGTGGCTGAGGATGCCGTGGGGTGCTGCGAGCAGAGCTGGCCCCTTCCCATTCCTGTTGTAGCCCCCGGCCCTCCCCCAGTCGATAAGGGCTTG
>NW_009635644.1:1112-1472 GCF_000690535.1 Cariama cristata | reverse complement strand
GCTCCCAGCCCCCCAGTGAGCGCGGGGGGGGTCCTAACAGAGATGCCCTGCATCAGCTAGAGGGAGGAGGAAAGTCCCGAAAGGTCCACCTGCCCTCGGAGTCCGTTAGAGCTTGGAAGCGTACCACTTCTCTAGGTCCTGCAGCAGGAAAATCAAGCAGGAAAAATCCGCTCCATCCCGGGTTGGATGTTTCCATATAACAATTCAGGGCAGAGATCCCAGCCTACCCGTGCCACACCGGGGTAGCCACTGGCCACCTCCGCCTTCCCCAGGGAGGGCCAAGGGAGCTGCAGCTCCCTGTCAGGCGTGACAGCCGTGGTCACGGCACGGTGCATCCCCTCCCTCCGATAACAGCAGGAA
>NW_009635644.1:418-958 GCF_000690535.1 Cariama cristata | reverse complement strand
CCAGGCCTGCCGTGTTACAGGTACAAGATGAGGTCCAGAGGCGCCCAGCTGGGACACAGGGATGCAGCTCCCACCTCTGACACCGACCCCGGGCACGCTGCTTAGGGACAGCGATGCTCCTGGGCACGGCGAGTCCCCACCTCCCCTAGCACCTAGAGGTGCTACCGGAGCCTGAAGGGCACCAAGGACCAGCAGGAAGTGAAGGAGATTAACCCCCCTGCCCTGACAGGGCCGTCCCCGACTGGCAGAGTCGCCCGAATCCCTCAGAACTCATCACAACAGTTCTCAGCCCACGATAAAACACCACCACCGTCTGGCTCGCCCACCCATAGCAGCAGGTCCCAGCCACCCTTTTGCTGCCCCACACCCAAGATTTCCTTCCCACCACACCACAACCCGCAGACACCTCTTGCCCGGGGCGAGCACAACCCTCTCCTTGCTGGTGGAGAGGCTGGACCTGGTGTCCAACCGGCGATGACCGAGAGCGTGAGGCCTCAGTCGCACAGCGGGTGGAAAAACAATTTGGAAGGTTGAATCCTG
>NW_009635644.1:0-384 GCF_000690535.1 Cariama cristata | reverse complement strand
CCGCGGGCCCCCCCCCCCGCCGTGGCCCCCCGGAGCCCTCCCTGCCATCACCCAGCAGTGCAGGAGGGGGCTCAGCCCCTCGAGGACCTCGCCTTGCGACTTCATCCATCGCAGGCTACGTGACCCCCATCACGTTCCCGGTTACAGCCAGCGAGGGAAAAAGAAATCACAACAACCCCCCCCCGAACCGCCGGGAGAAGGGGCTCAGGGGAGCCGGCAGCGCCGTGCGGCACCTCTGGAGCAGGAACGCAAAGGTTGAGTATGTTTTTACATATCTTATATATAACACATATATTGTATATTCATGTATTATTATATAAATATTTATATGTTCCCTTCCATCCCAGAAAAGCCCTCCCCTGGCCCGCTCCCCACCCCTGCTCG
>NW_009635643.1:2092-2427 GCF_000690535.1 Cariama cristata | reverse complement strand
AGGAGCAGCCCTCTGAAATTAAAGCGAGCGATTTGGAGAGCCATGAGCTGTGCTCATACATGTAGGATTTTATTTTTCTCTCCTTAGGCGTGTAACGATCCTTCCCTCGATGTCATCTCGTGGGTGTTTGAACCTTGGTTATCGCCTCCGATACATCACCTCCGATGCCCATCTGGCTGGGCAGTACAAGCTAGGCAGCCCTAACTGGCAGGGAGCGAAGGCTTTGGAGCTAACCCGAAGAAGATGCTGTTCAGCTGTTTGTGGAACCATAAGGACCCCCCTGGGCAATGCGGGGGTCCGTCACCCAGGCGCAACAGGGCTCACTGCTGGCTCGC
>NW_009635643.1:0-2071 GCF_000690535.1 Cariama cristata | reverse complement strand
GCTGGCTGACATCTGAGTCTTCCTCCTCTGCTGGAAGGGGAAGCTGCTGCTCGTAAAGAAACTTGCTGAGCATGTAAATGTGGGGCAGCCCTGTGTCCCACGGCTCTGGGGCTGGGACGTCACCCTAAAGTCATCCCACAGCGGGGAACGGCTGTGCCGGGGATGGGGGTCACAGCTGAGGGAGAAGGCACGGCAGGGCTTGGGCAGGGGGTAGGGGGGGGCAGTGGGTGCTGCGGGGCTGGGCAAGGAGCGGCAGAAGAGCTGGTGCGGTCAGGGCGGGTATTTCCCTCCCAGGCCAAGGCAGCATCGATGGCTGCGCACGTCCCAGCACCAGGGCAGCCCCTGCTCGTCAGCTGGCACTGAGGAGATGGAGTATGGAGAGGAGAAAAGGTACGGGAGCGCTATAAATGGGTCTTCGGCTGACTCCAGGTATCCGCTCATGGCTTTGATTACGGAAAAAAAATTGCAATATTGGATTTTATACAGAGTATAGAAAATTAAACGGGGGGGGGTGTCACTTGAAAGGATGGGCGTTGGGCACTGTGAGCTGCGACAAAGTCAGTCTTGCTTCCCCAAGCTGGAGCTGGGTGGTCGCTACAAGAAGCAGACGCAAACCCGGGGAAGAAGGAGCCCCGCGTTCGCCGTGCGGCACTCCCAGGTGCCGTCCTTCCCTTGGCGAAGGCGCCGAGAGCCCAGAGGCTTCGTTTTGCTCCTGGCTCCATCCAGCTGCCGGACTTGCAAGGGTTTTCCAGGAGACCCAAACCATTTCCAGGCAGGCTGTGCTAAACTGCAAGCTGTCGGCGTGACGTTGAACTCAAAGGCAGCCCAAATGCCATTGCACAACCTCTGGGCACATCTGCCAGCCCCAAACATCTGGCCCTTTTCTCCCCAGACCTCATGTTCCAGGGCAGCGGGAAGGTGCAGGATGAGTGGTCTGACAAAGTGATGTGGATCCCTTCCCCGCTCCCAAAAATAGATCTCCGGGTGGTTTTGGAGCCGCAGAGCTCTGCAGAGCATCTCACCAGCATTTATTCTTGCTTTGGTGGGGGGCTGTCGGTCCCCTGCAGCCATTGGTGCCGGTTACTCCAGCAAAACTCCCTAAGCATCCGACGAGAGCTTTCCGAACTAGATCCTGCCCCGGGGTGGGGGGTCAGCCCTACCTCCAGGGTGGGCTGGGGCCAACACCTGGGGAAATTCCTGCTCCCACTGCCGGGCAGCGGAGGAGTGCTGAGCTGGCTGCCTGGAAACGGCCGCTCAGGAGAGCCACGCGAAACCCTGCAATTCCCTTTTTTTCACAGAGCCGTAGCTATTTCACTTTTCTTTTGAAGGCATGTTTCTTCCCCAGCCATGCAGGCGTTAGGAAGCCAAGGGGTAGGTGGGTACGGCGGTGACCCGGCTCTGCTGCCGGTCTTTCATGGGCATCCCTCCGTCGGCAACAGAGCCAGCATCCCACTTTGGCATCAGATACCCAAAGTCGTGAACTGGAAGAGGCTGTGCTGGGTCAGAGCCTTTTGCACCACCGAGAACTGGGGGTCATTTATTTTGCATCGCATTCCTCCCCCCCCATAGTCAAGAGACTTTTAAACATAATATATTTTACCACTAAGAAGGAGCTGATGGTTGATATAAGTGAAGAGAGAAGGTCTAATCCTACCAAGTGACGGAGGAAAGCTGCTGTAGTGCTGGCAAAGCAACCGGCGGCCACGCTGCCGGTGGCCCTGCCCGGTGTGTGGGATGTCCTCGGTCACCTCAGGGCCAGCAGGCGAGGACGATAGCAGGCGAGGACGAAGGATCCCCCCCCCACACACACAGGGGTTTCAGCTTGCTTTGCTTTACAATAAGAAGGAAGAGAAACTCCCTGGGAGCAGGCGTGGGCTTCTGCAGGGAAGCGAGTGGCGACCGTAAGTGCCCACCCCACCCCGACGGCTTTTCCTTGGGGATGCCCTCTGCGAAGCTGAGCCTCGCTCGGGGCCGTACAAGGATGGATTTGCTTTAAAGAAGTAAAAACCAGTGCTTTTGTGCTCCTCGCCTTCCCCGGCAGCAGTGCAAAGAACGGGGAACATCCTCAAGC
>NW_009635642.1:19432-25453 GCF_000690535.1 Cariama cristata | reverse complement strand
TACATGAAGAGTTAGTGTTTTAGAAAAATCCTCCAAGGATGAGAATATGTAAGTTAACAATTCTTGATTTTTAACATTATAAAATTACTTTCTGGTTGAACGTCTGCAGATGGAAGTATTCTAAAAGGCTACACCTCACCACTTGAAGTGTTTTCACTGAAGAATTACTGAGACTATCCTCTTCACATAAATCTCTCGTAAACCAGCTGATGGCTGTTGCATCAAATCTTCTGGGAATCTTGATTAATTATATTGAAACTTGTCATCCACATTTCTTGAAACTCAGATAACTTTGTTACCTAAAGATGAGTTATCTAGATTAACTAGACTAATTAAGCAAACTCAAGAACTAGGATAACTAATCACACGTGTGCAGCATCAGTTCATGTCCGTAGTCTATGCATGTAAAAGCAATGAAAATAAAAATCTGCTGTGGATACAGACCTGTACAAATGTCTATGGTGTTAAATTCAAAGTATGTTAAAAAAATTAATAAATTTCTATTCTAGACTTGTTGGGTTAAAAACTGAAGCTCCAAGTGCTGCATCAACAAGTACAAGTACTCCTCAGCCAGTTAATAATGTGGTCCATTACTTGGCATCTGCACTGCTTCAGATAGAACAAGGAATTGAGCGCAGGTTTCTCAAAGCACCTCTTGGTAAGCTTTCAGAATTGAAACTGTATGTGTCTAATTTTGTCTAAGATTTTGTAACAACCAACCACCCCCCCAAAAAAACCCCAACCCAAATCCACTTGCTGCTTCTGTAACAGCGTATGTTTTAGAGGGATGTGTTGGGGAAAAGAACAAATAACTAACCTATTGCTATGTACCATTGTAGAATTTAAAAAACGTTAGATTGTCAGTTTACAAGGCCATAGATCATGAGGAAATATTAATATTTTTATTATTCTGCATGTCCTGCATTATATGTGTTTATTAAGTAACAGCATATGTTACATTTTAGTGATCTTGTTCATGTGGCCCTACAATTATACTGATGCATTGGGAGATTAATTGTACCCTTAGGCAGAAATGAGTGAGCTTTCTGGGGGAATACTCTGTAATTCAGCATTACTGTTGAGGCCAGTGTATCGTGTTAACTATACAATGAGTTTCTTCTGTGTGTTTTTTTTGGGTTGTAAAAATGTATGCTCCTTTTTATTGCTTTCACAGAAACAGTATATAGGCTTGGTTTATCTGGATCACCTTGTTCAGCAATAACAGAACGTTTACAGTAAAACGTAGTAAAGATCTACATTGCAAACTTTGAGATCTTCAGGTTTTGCGTTTATGCTGTAAAACTTGGAAATAAAAGGTTGCTAAAAAAATGTAAACCAAAGCACAATTATAGCTTGACTTTAACCCATATTCCTTCCTTGAATTCCTCTGATGCTCTCTAGGAGCGAGAGGGGATTTAAAGTGCATAAAGTCCCTTTTTTTCCAAGTGATCCATCAGGTCTGGATTCCTCAGGATCCTTTTGCAATTCAAACTTGGGGTTTTGTCTTGGAGAAGTGTGTAAAGGTGGTACATATTATCCGAGGCAGCTATCTCGGCCAGGCTTCCCTGCTGGTTGCCACACTGAGGACGAGCCAAGGCGTGCTCTGTGCTCAGCCGGACTGCTTTACTTCTCACCCTCAAGACTGCAGTGAGATTTACCAGTGCAGCACATACCAGGGGTCCTCCAGAGCACAAACTGTTACACATCCTGTTAAATTGATCTTCCCCTCTAATAATGACTGCATACAAAATCCTTAAGCGTTGGCACATTTTGCTGCAGTAGTTTAAGATGAGAATGCAGGTTTTGGTGTATGAATACTAGATGTTAGTGCCCCATGGTGGGGTTGACCTAAAACTGTTTCTGCATCTTGGCTGCTCCTGCATAGAGTCTGGTGTCTGGATATCAGTTGCCGCTGAAGAGGAGTTTGAGCTAGATTTGTGCCAAAGACTTTGACACTCAGGCATGGGTTCCTTTCTGCAAGCTTCCATTATCAGGGTGATGCTCTCTAGAAGAGGGAAATGCAGGAAATGATCGAGATGAAAAGGGGGAGCATAGGAGTAGTTTAAACCACAGCTGTTTAAAAACTTTCCTTGGCTAAGTGTTTGGTCAACTCAAGTATGTCTGCCCTTTCCAAGCCAGGCGTGATATGATGTATTTCCTGCTAAATCACTAGGTTTACAGCTTGTGCATGGGACAGTTAATGACAGTACATCTAGCATTTGTCATGCTACTCTGCATGTGCAGGTTGTAAATACATGGTGCAGTATATGCCTCCATTTCCAAACTCTCTCTCAGAGTATTTTGGCAACAGCATCTTGCTGACAGTGGTAAGTTTACCACAGCGTGCCCTCAAGGGGAAAAACATGGCTATTAGTAGGTTATGGCCATAGATTGGGCATTCCGAGTTAGACGAAAAGGACTAGAAGAAGAAAAGTGTCCCTGAAGTATTGGGGAGAGAGGTTTTTTTAGCAATCTTCCTGCGTCTTTTTTTTTCAGTGGTCCCAACTCTGCCATAATGTAATGATGGTTGATGTTTTTGCCTGACTTTTTGACAATGATGGGGTTTCTTGTTTGTTTTTAATTTGGATATCCTGTTTTCCTTTAGGTGCTTTATACTCTATGACAAAGAAAGTATATGGGTAAAGCAATCTTACCTGATTTGCATGTCTGAAATCTCCTCTGTTCATTTACCATACTGTGGCTGTACATCTCTTCTGCTCTGAAGAATGGTACTGCTGTAAGATTAATGTGTAGAATAACCTATATAGCTGAGGGAGCAGGAAAGATCCCAGGTCTCCTCTGCTCTGGCTTACTGCCCTAACCATTAAGTGACAGTGTCAGGTTCCCTCTTCCTAGCTTTACCTTTGGTGCCAAGCGTCTCATGTTTTCGGTTGCGTAATGGGCCACTTTTAGGAGGAGACAAGTCTGAATGAAGGCAAGATTTTAGCTTTGTCAGTAGCAAGCTCTTGGAGGAGCTGTGGCTTTGAGTGGCTCTGTAGTAAAGAAAGCTTAAAACACACATCTATTCACTGATGATTTTCTGACCACTAGACAGTTAGTTATATGAAAGGTGCTCTGAGCTGGGAACTTGTGGACATGACCAGAAGGCGCAACTGCAAAGTGTCAAGGAAACCTTGTGTGTTTTAGAGGCATCTGGCAAACGGGCACTTTAGAGGTCAAGCAGCAGTTCTGGATGCAGCCCCTTCTGGATGTAACTCTTCAGTGTTTCAGACATGTTTAAAAAAACAGGAGCATAAAATTTGCATAATCTTACATTCAGCTTAAACTATCCAGTTGGAAACAACATCTTTGCATGCTACCACAGCAAGCTCCATTTCTTAGTTTGCAACTTGCAGATGTAGAAGAGTCAAAGAGAAGTTCCCTACTTAGCTTGACAAGGAGGTGTTAGCAGTGTTACTAAACCCTTTCATAAAAAGTGGACACTGCTTGGGGACTGCCTTGTGCTCACAACTGTGATGGCCTTTCATTGACCCCTCTAGAAAGTGGCCAACAGTACTCTGAAGATAGAAATTAGCTTTTAGTTTGTAACCACTGGGTTTTGGTTTGTGGGTTTTTTGGTTTTGTTTGCCTGTTCTTATGTAGATTGTTGTGTCTGTACACTCATTTTTTTCTAACAGAAGTTGTGGGGGTTTTTTTTATAATTGTTCAACTATTTAATGGAACCATCCCCTAGACAAAATGCCTGCTTATCTGTTTCTAATGTTAAACCTGACAAACCCAACTTTTTAGGCTGATTTAGTTACTGCTGAAGTAAAAACATTGGAAGTCAAGCAAGTGCTAGGAGTTATGTTTTGGTAGCAATCCAGGGGAAGACCTTTGGTAAAGAGTGCCCC
Organism: Cariama cristata; assembly: GCF_000690535.1. Lineage (NCBI taxonomy): Eukaryota > Metazoa > Chordata > Aves > Cariamiformes > Cariamidae > Cariama > Cariama cristata. The sequence continues at coordinate 21,599 of NW_009635642.1, read as the reverse complement.
TGCATTTCTGCTTTAAACCAAACTGAACGTGCTTTCTCTTCGTCATTATTTCAGTTGTTGCCTTCACTGCAGAGTTTCTTTTCCTTCTGTGTCCCCCCATCACTGTGCTCTGTTCCTATTAGGGAATGGAGCCATAGTTAACAATTTTTAGTTTTCACTCTATTTGCAGCTTCTAATACTAAAGGCAGTGCAGTGAAATTCACTGCAGGCACTGGCAAGTTTATCCCGGTGGCCTCCAGGGTGCAGAGCAGACAAAGGGACCCAGCACAGCAATAAAAGGACCAGCTGCTCCTCTCTGCTCCGTTTTTGTTCTGAGGCTCTATCAGGCTGCCAAGAGCCTCGCTGGTGATTCTGATAAGTTTAGAGTTGAGGCACATAGCAAATATTCAAGTGGAAGAGCAAGAAAAGACTGGGACAGAAGATAGCGATGCAAAAGGAGATCTAGAAACCCTAGAAACAGGACCTTCTGCCTTGCGGAGCTGCTGGGTGACCACTAATGTTCTGCTGTCTGGTGATTAAATGTAATATGACTTGAATTGTATGCATTTCTTAATTACAAATTGTGTTTTAGAAATCCTTTCATTACACATTAGCTATGAAAACTTGGTTTTTCTTTCTTCAGTCCAGCCCAAGGTAATGTTTGGGGAGAATCACAAAAAGAGAGGTGCAGCTTGCAGTACATGTTTTTTGCTGCAAAAATTCTGAGTTAAGATGTAAAAAAGCCTTTTTTAAAATAGCTGTTTGATGGAAACTCTGAAGTGCTACTTCTCAGATAAAAAAATATATTTGAGGGGGAAGAAATACAACCATTTTTATTGTGGATTTTGCTTCTTTTTTTGGTTTAAATTACTTTTCTTCACATTTCAAAGTACTTCTCAGTGGAGAAGTAGGTCTCATCATTCCTATTACTTAGATGTGAAAACTGAGGTATGAGATGATGAAGTGATTTGGTTGCCCTGGAGTTCAGTGAGGCAGCCACGAAAAAAACCCTGCCTTCTGCACTAGTGCAGGACTTCAGTCATTAAGCATCCTTCCAATTTCCATATGAAAGGTTGGATTCAAATTCATGGGAACACCTTTGTGACTGATACAGGGAACCATTTACCTCCTTTCTAACTTGTGCCATGCACTTCTTGCGGGACCAAAAAAAAAAACAAACGGCTTTTTTGCTCTTTTTTGCTTGTCTTTAGTCCATTCCTTTCATTCTAGATTTTGATTATTTTTGTTTCCTCTATTCCCAAAGTTGTCTCTTTTTATATTTATAATTGTCCTCCTCATAATAGCATCAGACATCTTCCAGCAGTGAACTGGGATTGGATTAGTGGATATGCATGCTTTGTTCTTGTGCTTTTGTTACTTCCTTGCGGAGTTTCATGAGCGGAGGCAGCAAAGGTGGAAGTGGGCTTTTTTTTTATGATGAAGAATTTTTGTTTACTCTTCAGAGAAGGCAGTCAAAGAAGGTACCTTGCATTTGGAGCAGATAAAGATTACTATGGCTCTTACTTCCTAGGAGAGTAATTTCATCATTTTAATACTTCAAGAACACTCCTGCACAAAAGTATGTCATTCACACGGACAGACGAGGTAGTTCTCTTGGTCCTTGAGGACTGTGTCCGTAATGTTAGGAAGTTCATGGTAGCATGGACCAGACAAGTTGTTTGCCGAGAGAGAAATCTGTGGTCAGTGAGCTGCTCCTATAGCTATTTGTACTGGAGATGGAAAGAAAGGTGAGGGAGGGTGGGTTTAAGAGCTTTCAGTTTAAGCCTTCTGTTTGTAGTGGCAGTCAAAGTAAATCCTGGGATGTGCAGTTCCCCCATGCACATCATTCTCTTGCCCTTCCCTGCCTATGTTTTTCCACATGCACATGTTGGGAACCACTGTTCTAGTTACATTTTTAGACTATACAAGTATGGATTATAAAAATTAATTAAAAAAATAATCTGCTATGCTTCAAAAAGATATTTGAAATAACTTTTATGAATTTAATGTTAGGTAATGCAGAAGATGATAAAAGGAACCACTGGGGGTATAAAAAGAGGAAGAGAGCGGAAGACGAGACTAGTCAGAGAGATGGTAAATTTTAAATGTTACCTGTATTGCTAAGAATTAGAAAACATTGAATGTTTTATCAGGCTTTTTTTTTTTTTTTTACTTTAATAATTTTGTA
>NW_009635642.1:3170-19386 GCF_000690535.1 Cariama cristata | reverse complement strand
GCAAAAAAAAAAATACACCCCAAAAATTTAAAAAAAAAAAAAAAAAAAAAAAAATTTTCATGTTTCCTGCAACCAGAGATAAAGAACTATATTTTCTTTTTTTCACTTTGGGACAGAAATCTGTGTGTTCACATAATCCTTCCTTCCTCCCTTCCTTTTAATGTGTGTGTTCCCCCTCTTTTTTTTTTTAACCTTTGCAGCATTGTGGAACTCCATATCCTTTCTACAAATACTGAAATGGAAAACCCTTCCCTGAACTCAATTAGCTATTGATAGATGAGTGCATAGATCTGTCAAACAACTTCATTTGCATTGTAGCGAGGCTTGGAGGGCTTAGCTGACAGGGGGATATCCCACTGTGCAATGTAGAGCTGCTCAGACACAAAGGAAGAGGCCATTTCTCCTTCCAAGTTAACAATATAAATGAGAAAGATGATGGATGGAAGAAAAAAGGTGTTATTCTTATTTCACAAATTGGGATCTGAAACAGCAGGTGTCATTTAGTGTGTTTCTTCCAGCAGCAGGACATGCTGAAGCAGGTCATGGTCAGTAATTTCTATCTCTATATTGCAACTGCAGTTTTGCAATGCAGATATTTGTTGTGTTGTGTGATGAACTATATTGGTAAACCAATCCAGGCTAAAAATAACCATCAAAAAAAGTAATAATGCTCAAGCTGCCATTGTCAGCCAAAGAAATGCTTGCCAAACTATATATTACGCTTAAGATAAAGTGTCTTTACCAGAGTTATAGTAGAAATCTGAAGCAGAACTGAAGTGGGTCTCGTTAAGAGTCTAGTGTCCTGACATGTGGTTTTAATTTTCTTAATGAATTTTTGAAAATACATTGAGAAATATATTGCTGTGCTGTGAACTTGTCCACTGTCTTTAGTAAGACTGAGCTTGAGACAGGAAACCTAAGGATGAAGTAATAAGAAATTTTAGGAAATCTGGATTTGTATTTGCAGTTTAGGTGTGGCTATATTTTATTTATGAAGCTGTAGTCCCTGTTTATCCTCCCATCACTTCTCTTGTGCTGCTTGCTGCTAATGCAAATGTATGCAAGATTAGGCAAATCCTGGCAGCCAGTTGATGAGAAGACAGAAAGGCCTTGCCAGGAGAGCAATTAGTCTCATTTTTGTTCTTCATTTCATTTGTTACTAGGTATTTTCTCTTCCTATTCCTGAGGAGAAATCATTTGGCAGACAGGTGGATCACAGGCCGTTCCTGTGCCCACTGTGACTAGTGCAGCAGGCAGGGTGGCATTTTATAGTGCATCATTAATCAGCTAGAGATCACACAGTAATAACTGGACCATCACTTTTAGAAGGGAAATCGGTGTACATTTCTATAATCAAAAATACTGCTCTGTTGTCTTTTCCTCTCCTTAAACCTTCTTGCTTTAAAATGCAAAAAATAACTTTCAGCATTCATAAAGAAATTCCCTTTCTGCTCAGCAGCAGCAGCGCAGGGTGTCATTTTTACATTCTCGTTTATCTAGCTCCTCAAACAGCCCATTTGCTTCTGTAATTCCTCACGGTTCGTTCCTGTTCCCATTCGGTACCGCCCCCCTCGCTATTCTGTGTGTGTATTTCTGTGGCTGCTTCAGTGGCCTGGGTTGCAGACCAAACTTGTTTGAAAATACAATATAATTTCTGACACCTGCCTCCCCCTCATTTATTTCTAATTTAATTAGGATCCCAGATCTTACTTGGTTTGCCACTAGGTGTGTATCATAGATTCATGCGTGCTATGTCGTTTATGAAATATCAAGAAAACAGTTATATTTCAACCAGATCAGTCACCCAATCTGGTTAACCACACAGATGTGCAGGTTCATGTGAAGGTGGAGTGCAGTGCAGGGCAGGAATAAAGGCATTGAGACGTGGGGAGAAGGCTGAAAGATTGTCTGCTAGGCTATACTGGGGCAGGTGCAGGTGAGAAGAACCCTTTAAGCTGTTTTTCACCAGTGAAGGCTCGGTTTAATGCCAGGTACTTACTTTTTAAATATTTTGGGATTTCAAAATGTACATACAAGGGAAAGTAAATTGGGAGTGTGATTGTTTTGTTTTATCTTAAGTAATCTTCATTTGTACTTCATAAATTGAATCAAATTGTTAGGTTTCCAGGTTGACATCTGAGTAAGACTTTTATGTGTTACTCATGTCCTATGTATGTGCAAGTTCTAAGTTGATTTGGTATTGAAGAGTAAAATCTTATGGCTTCAGCAGCTTGGAAACTAAGGAGGAAATATTCAGGTATTGAAGAGCTAAGACAAAGGTTATAATAATATCCCAGTTTACTACTGCTATCTGTTTGAAAGTCAGAGCCTTACCTCATAGTCTAGAATAACCTGGATGTTTGAAAAAGAAGTTTGATCATTCTAATTTTTGTTGTTGTTGTGTTTTGTTTTTTTTTAAATCCCCTTCTTTAACGGAAGATGCCAGTGATGGTGGACGGTCCTATAAAACAGTTTTGGATCGCTGGAGAGAGTCACTTCTTTCTTCTACCAGCTTGTCCCAAGTCTTCCTTCATCTGTCTACGTTGGATCGAAGTGTCATCTGGTCAAAGTCCATCCTCAATGCTCGCTGTAAAGTGTGTCGAAAGAAAGGGGATGCAGAAAGCATGGTGCTGTGTGATAGCTGCGATCGAGGCTATCATACTTACTGTATCAGGCCCAAGCTGAAGGTATCTCAGGAAAAAGAAGTGCTTCCTTTTCATACAAAACTTGAGTAGTTCTTACGACTTAATTGCATATTACTAATGCTTTCTTTTTTGTTTTTCTTCTGTTTCTAGGTCATTCCTGAAGGAGACTGGTTTTGTCCAGAGTGCCGACCAAAACAGCGCTCTAGACGCCTCTCCTCCAGACAGAGACCTTCTATGGAAAGCGATGAAGAGACTGCTGAACGACTAGGAGAAGGGGAAGAAGAGGCAAACTATGACGAAATGAGACAAAGCGAGGAAGAGCATTATGAAGAAGAGCAAGATGAGGAGGATGAATCTCAGGAGGAGGAAGAGATAAGGTAAGTAGACATCTGTTAAAATTATTTCCTACTGAATTATCATCTTGATTATTGTTCACATAAGCACATATCTTGAAAATCCAGTCTGAAAAAGATGGTTATTTAAAAAAATGGCAGCTTGTTACGAATTTGGCTCTTACTGATGGGTTTAATATTAACAAAAGTTAGGTCCACTGGACTTGGACTCACCTTTCAGGGTGAAAATTCCAGCCTTGGATGTATGGGTGAGACATGACCATCAGAGTTGCAGTTCTGTACAGCTACTGTTTGAATATAAAGTGGAGAGAGTTTCAAACGGTAAAGATTTTCTGGAGAAAACCTGGAGTTCTTTTTGTCCGGTTTTGAATTTTGTAGGACTAGACGCATACAGTAAGTATTGGAACATTAGGGAAGACAGGGTCATCTGCCGGAGGCTATGTGACATTGGGAGGACTTGAGGACTTCTGCAGTAGCCATTTAAAACAAAAAACCAAACACCAAGAAACCCCCCACTAAAACCACCCAAACAAAAAAAAACACCAAACAACTAAATAATCCAGTATGATTATTTCAGTAAAGTGATGGATTTGATACACATGCCAGGAGTGTAAAAGTTGAAGGAAACTTTCCTGATCTTGGGAGTATTTTTCTTCTTTTTAGTACAGTCTTTGGAATTGACTGAAGCAAGATTATTTGTCTCTGACAGTTGGGATTCAGTAGTTGGAGAGAACTTGCATCTCCTTGAGAAGTAAATTTTATCCCTGGGATCTTCCTTCTTTCCTGTAATGGAAAGAGAGTCTTGAGTATTAGTTATAAACCCTGACTAGACCATAACTTTGAGACTTAGTGTTTTAGAACTGCGGTTTGTTTATGTATTATTTATTGTTTAAAAATCCTAGTAGTTACAGTTGCTGTGAGTGATTTAAAGAAATGGACAGCTAGTGCTCCAGTTAATGCATTCATATTGCACAAGCTACAAGGGTGATCAGAATTCTGAGCGTTTCTTTAAAGTATGTGCTTCATGTAATATTTAATTAAGAGACTTCAGAGTAGTATTTAAGATAATGGTAATTGAATGACTGTATCAGCTTGAAAGCCAGCTGCGTACCAGTCCAACCTTGAATGACTGAGTTTTTAAATACTGAATAAAAAAACTGAGGGAAAATAGAGGAATGGAATTTGGGGATAAATAAACATAATTGATCATTTTTTGTAGCCCATCAAAGCAAGGAAGACCCGAGGTCAAGTTTCCATTAAAAATGAGAGCAGCCAAACTCAACAATCCGTTCTCAAGTCAGAACAGCCAGCGTCAGGCAAGATACGCTTCTCGGAGTCAGCAAAACACACCTAAGCATACTGAATCTTCATCTAAAATTACCAGAAGGGGTATAAGAAAGGTAAAATCAGCCCCTTCGTCAGTGACAAAGCCACCTTTAAGACTTAATAGCCGGACCACTCGTCAGAGCCAAAGTTCATTACCGACAGATGTATTCGTGGAATTACTCAGTCCTCGAAGAAGACGAAGAGGAAGAAAGAGTGGTGATAACACACTGGAAAACAACCCTTCCAATTCTCTTGGATTTAGAATTGTTGATACTGCAGACTCGAATGAACGGCTTAGGAAGTATCCAGTTTCTGCTTCAAAGCTTTCTCTTCCTGTTACTGAACCCAAGAGAAGAGGCAGGAAACGACAATCTGCAGGTTAGAGAAATGTGTTTGTCCAGAGTGAAAACCACATTCTGTTCCTTGCTAAAATATTTGTGTGGTACAGCAAAGAGACTAGAAGTGGTGGTTTAAAGTATTTTTACCAATTCCAACAAGACACTTCGCTTCTTTTTGCAGTGACAGAAGTGAACCTTAAAAGAATTTCAGTCATCTAAAGAACAAATTCTTAGATTTGCCAAGGAAATTTATCATATCCATCTTTGATATTTCATATTTGCACACAATATGGAGCAATTGCTAATAAGTGGATAGAAAATGTGCAAGTGATATTTATGCCTTAACCCATGCAAATGTTTACTTACAGCTTTTATGGTTTTGTTTTATTAAAGAGTTAAACAGCGAAGAACACAGATGTAGGCAAGGTAGTGAAATTGGGAATATACACATACAGCAAGAAACTGCTGCCAGAAGAAAAATGTCCTCTATCTGGTACAGGGCTAACAGTGTCCTTGCTGGTTAAGCTAATACCAAGTATTTGATGGTAGCAAAATACTTGGAAAGCTACAATAACCTTTTAAAAACAAAAAGGACACAGTGTGAGACTGAAGGGTGTAAAAGAGCTTGTACTCCAGTGTGGCAGCCTTGTATTCTGTACCATTTCTGTCTTTCACCATTGGGAGTTTCTGGGCTTATCCTCTAACCACCCTGCTGACTACTCTTGAAAGCAGATAAAACCACTCTGAATAGAGGTTTTGTGGAAGTAAAAGTTATGAGCAGGCGGCTTATTCTGTTTTTCTGTAATAGGGCTTTTCTTTAAGTGTTTAACAAATTGTTTTAAAATTGAAATCAGTGAAAAAATCCTTTCCAAAATGAATGCAATGAAGGAGAATGGAAGAGGAACCCAGCTAAGTCCTGGTGCTTAGCATTTCGTACAGCAAGAGAGACTTTTAGTGGTTAATAACAAGACTGTAGTATAGTTAATGCCTGAAGCCAAACTACATGAGTTATGCCCTGAAACTACAGTTTTAGTACCCAAGAATAATGGTGTTTCACTTTTTGTATTTTTTAAATTTTTTTTATTTTACTTGTCAGGTTTTTATTTTTATCTGGTGGGCTGTTCTTTTTTTCCAGAATCGTCTCCTCAAACGTCATTGAACAGGAGAAGTTCAGGACGTCACGGGGGAGTCCATGAACTCTCAGCTTTTGAACAACTTGTAGTGGAACTGGTACGACATGATGACAGCTGGCCTTTCATGAAACTGGTTTCCAAAATCCAGGTAACTGATAGAACTGTAGAGGGAATGATAATGGTTGAGAATCCTGTTTGCTGCCAGTAAAACCTGGGATTTTTATAGCATTGCCCAAATAGGGGGATACAGCTAAGCAATGGGATTCAGGAGAACTCTCACATTTCAGCTCAAATATTTGGTGCCAGAAACAACTTTTACAATTCACATTTACTGGGAAAATTTTACATATCCTTGCCATCAGGCATTTAAAAATATGACATGCTTTGATTTGGGAAAAAACAAAACAAAAAAGCCCAAACAAAAAAAAAAAAATCAACAAAAACAACAACAAAAAAAAACCCACTAAAAACCCCAAATGGAGCACAGGACTGCTAAAGGTAAGCTTACAGTTATTAATTAGTTTAATTAATCTTCAATTTAGGAAAAGATATTTTGAGAACAGACTTGCAATAAAATAACAAGGTAGGAACAACTTCACTCTGATGTTAACTATAATGCAGTAAAAAGATGATTTCTTAGCTTAGTTCTTAATTTAATTTCCCTCTTGTTTAGATTTTGAAATACTTGATGGTAAAGTAGGTACCCAAAGTAAGTGCTGCTTTAGAGGTTTATATTACAATAGAAGTTCCCACAGTATGTCTGCTTTTCTGCAGGCTGCACTGGCTTGTCAGTCGTAAGGCACTGCTGGAACTATCCTACCCTAACAAAGTGCCTGTCCTCTCCAAGCCCTCTGCACAGACGCTCATGCAGGATCTAGAGCTTGGTGTTTAAGTGCTCTATTAAAATTAAGAGATAGCTGTTAAATGAAGACTTGAAGCTCTCAATTCAGAGTCACAGATAGCTGGAAGGATTAATGGATCTGAACAAAAAGAATGATATGCAAACATGAATTAAAGATGTAAGCACAGAGGAGGAGGAGAGGAATTTTGAATGAGATGGAGACTAGTATCTGCTTACTAGAGTACAGGAATTACACTGGAAAGTGCACGAATCTGGTGAATGCAAGGAAGCTTCTTAAGGAGGGATGGAGAATTCAACTTAATTTTGATCCTGAAAAGAAGCTACCAGAATTCAATGCATTCTGGTTTGGCGGAATCAATCACTAAGGGATAGACTCTGTATAGTTTGGAAAGAAAAAACCATACCTGAGTGACCCAAATTTTCTTCATCATGATAGAAATTCTGGTTTAAACTTTTTGCTGCCTTGTAAAGAATACATTGAATCATCAGTGCACAGCAAGCTGGAAAGATAAAATTACCTTTCTTTTTAGTACTTATGTAAACAGCACTCCTAAAGGAAAGGAATGAAAAATGTGTCAATCTAATTCTGTTTCTCTGCTAATGCTTTCTCTAGGTTCATTTGGAGATTGCACTTGATATAGTAAAATTACAGGCCATAACCAAGAACTTGGGTTTAAAACATACATGGTGATGCATGTGGGTATTTTTTTCTTGGGGGGAAAAAAAAAAGGTCAAATTTTGATCAGGTATCTTTTTCTGTCGCCCCCTGCCCCGCTTTGTGAGTGAGACAGTCACCCTAAGCTTGGTGCTTACCTGGAATTCAAAATCTGTGATCCAAATGATCAGTGCCCTTAAGGTTAGGCAATCCTTTCCCTCCCCTCGCTTTTATCACATAAAGGCTGTTCTAGGTGGCTCTTTACCTCTGGTACTTGCATACTGTGTCCTGCTTGCTACAGAAAGGCTCACTACCTTCTCTTCTACACAACTAAATGGAATCTCAGGATTTCATTTTTCTTGCAAGATGGTAAATAGTAGTGGAGTAAAAATGGTCATTACTCATGATTAAGGAGCTTTTAATACTGTAATATGTTACAGGAAAATGAAGAGTTCTAAAATCTTGGAAATAATTTTTGCGCTTGACTTACGGGAATAGCTGGAACACCATAATGCTTATCTGTTCATGCGATTTTCTTACAGTTATTCACAGGGTATTTGGGATTAGATTTATTCATTGAATTGCTGGCTAATGTTTGTTGTGGTCTGCTACTGTAATGATATAAAAAATGGAAAAGCAATACCTGAAAACTAATACTTAGTTCAGGAAATGGAGGTGGTTGCGTGGGACTCCTCTGTTTATTTAAAAACAAAACCAAAATGCTTTCTGCTAATGCATGATTTGCTTAACTTTTTACATCGGTAGAATGTTAACCTTCCATATATATATTTTTTTTTTTTTTTTTTTTTAAGGTACCAGACTACTATGATATCATCAAAAAACCTATTGCCTTAAATATAATCCGTGAAAAAGTGAATAAATGTGAATATAAGTTAGCATGTAAGTATTATTTATTGAAAGAGGTAATGAAGCCTGTTGTGTCTCTTTAAAATAAATTCTTGTCCTAAAATAGGGCTGTATCAGAGGATTAGAAAGCTGAAATTGTGTTTTGTTTGGGGTTTTGTGGTGTGTTTTGTTTTTTTAAAAGAGCAGTTACTAATATTTTTTTAAATAATATTTGTTGAGCATAGTTGTTTGTTTTTTTACTACGCAAATACGTGATGTACAGATAGGTAAGAAATGAGCAGTTGAGAAACTGCTGTTAATTTCTCGAGCCTTTGATGTCAGTGAGTGACACTGAAATATTTAGAAAAGGTACTGTTGTTACTGCTTGATTTTTATTTCCTTTATTGATAATCAGAGAAATCCAAGAATGTTTACATGGCACTTCATTAATATAATGATAGAAACTTGACACATATGTAAAGACATTTTTGTGTTGTAACTCTGTGTAGGATCACTGTACTAATTCAGTGTTGTCGTACTGCTTTATCGTACTGTTCTCTGATGAATTGAGACACACTAAGTTAATTTATTTACTTTCTGTTCACTAGCGGAATTCATTGAAGACATTGAGCTGATGTTTTCGAACTGCTTTGAATACAACCCTCGTAACACAAGCGAAGCAAAAGCTGGAACTAGACTTCAAGCTTTTTTCCACACTCAGGCTCAAAAGCTTGGACTTCCGATCACATCTGGTAATGTGGACCACGCCGCTCCCGCGGCAAAGAAGTCACGAATCTAACCTCTGCCTTCCAAAGGATTTTTTGAGGGAATCTGTTATGTTCATTAAAATGAAATGTTAAAATCACGCAGTCGTCATACCTGTATAAAGCAATAACAACTGTTTAACCACCTTGAAGTGTGGCCTGCACTATATTCTCAATGTAATATTAAGCACTCAGGAGAACGTAGGAAAGATTACCTTTGCTACAGTTTTATTCAGTGTCTAATAATTTTGATAGATGTACTGGATACAGTACTGGTTTACAGAGGTTTTGTACATTTTTAATACATTCATGTGTCCAAATATCTTCCAGAAGTACATTGTTTTTTCCTGCACCCAATGACCTTTGTTTCATCCTCTAGATTTTGTAGGAGCTGTGGTATCGAGGGCTTTATCAACTCAGATAAAATCTTCTGCTGTAGCACAGTTGAAGAAACTGTGTGTATGTTTAAAACTTGTTTGAGCATATCTTCTCAACACTACACATGAATGAGTACAACTGCATATCTTTTAAGTACTGTACCAGTGCTGGCTGGAGGTATTCAGTCTGAGTTTATTGAGTAGATATTTATTTAGCATTCAAAGTAATTTGTGAATTTGTTTTGTATTTATAAAATTTGTACTTGGGGATTAAAAACAAAAAAAAAAAAAAAAAAAAGAGAAAGTTCCATAACTTTTAAAATTTTTTTCCAGTGGGTTTTTTTTTTTGTTTATTCCCCTCTAACTTGATGATAAATCAATAAATACCTTCACGTGTCCCTGGACGTTCTTCTAGCAATGAGTAAATTTACAGGACTGTACTATAAGTTTCTACGTACAACTTTGGAAGTGTACAAATAAAATGACACATTTTTCAAAGTATTTTTAGCTTCTGGCATTTCCTTTTGAGTTATGCTGCTACACCGTCTTCCCCATTAACTTACTAGGACAAGTTGCTGGAGAGAACACAGCAGAATTTGGTTTCAATGTGAATACCTCACCCAGCATTTTCGGCAGCTGCAGCCAGTGCAATACCTGGTCTCTGAGTGATGCAAATGTTCATTAGTATGTAAGGAGTAACATAAGAAGTATGTGTATAAGTTGTATGGTTCTTGAATTAGGCTCTTTATTCTAACAGTGTAAAACCTCATAGCTTTGTTGAGCTGAACCAGCAGCTTCTTCAAACTATCCTTCATAGTTTTGGTATTTATTAATTTAAATGTTTTAAACTCAGTTTGAGTCAATAGCTTTAAAACCCTTTTAAAACTAGTTTTATCCACCTGAAGGTATGCCATAGTCTGAGAAGACAGCATGGAGCAGAAGTTTGGGGATGGGAGTGAAGAGGGTAGGAAAAACTGAAGCATGAGGCTTGCTGCTGCAGCAACTTTTCTCCTTATGTGTGTGTGCCAGCTTAGGTTGAAGCATTAAGACCTGATTATGCTACAGACCTGAACAGTTACTTGCTATGTAGTTGTGGGTTTTCTTTGCTGCTGTAGTGCTTACCTTGTCTTAGAGGTGGCGAGATGCGGGCATTCCCTTGAGCCTAGGAAATAGATGGCGAGAGATATGAGACTGGTAAGTTTGAAGTGTTGGATTTGGTGGGGGCTGTTTTCTTAAACACAAAAAAAAAGTAAGAATGAGGACAGTGGGGGATATTTTTAGAAATACTTGTTAATATTTCAAAGTTTCTGTGTAAACTTTTCCTTGTTCAGAGCTGACATCTCTCTCCTGTCCAGATCAAAGACACGTTTTTTGTTCCCACCATAAAGAATGCTAAATTCTGTAAGGAATGTGAGCACCAGAAGACTTCTTTGCAGAGTGTCGGTTGTACTTGATATCCCTGCATCTGTCTAGTCCCAAGAGGATGTGAACATCCTGACTGGCAGGTTGGACAAACAGTTGTGCAAGTTCTTGTTCACATGAATAGTCCCCATTGACTTAAATATGAATATGGGAGGGGGGGAGGGGGCAGGGACACAGTGAGCTGAACAAGTCCATCTGTGGCAGATGCAATTTAAATCGTTGCTGTCCCCAACCTACTCCCAGCTGTTCATTCCTATTGCCCTCTCTCCAAGGTTATTTCCTTCAATAGCTTCCCCTCAGCAACACAACTGTAATTTTGAGTTTGGGTAGAGCAGGTGGAAAGTTTAACCCGAATCTCTGCTTGCGACGGTGGTGTTTGTATGCTTGTGCCATGAGCTAAGTTACCAATTTGCCATAAAGTTTGCAAGCCTGAGGCCTTACTTAAACATGCTGAAGGTGAAATACAGCAAAGTGCTCACTACTCCTTTGAGCAGCCGTACTTAAAATATTCATATATGCTGCATGTGCAATGCAGATCTGACTGTCCTTGGCTTTACTGGTGCTCGCTGGGCATGAACCAAGCCCTCTATTCCTGGCAGTAGACTGCCTGAGTTGGTACTTTCATTGCAGCTTTCAAATTTCAGCTATGCTTTTTCTGAGTTATATCAAGATGTCTTTTTGTGGCTGTTTATTTTCCCCACACGTACCCCTTTGGAAAAAGGGGAATTGCTTCATATCTCCCCCCTTGTCTTAGGGGCTGCGATATTCATGCTCCTTGTTCACCTTTTCCCCCCAAACCAACCCATGTCTCCTCGTGATCAGCCATCCCGTGAGCTGTTACCCCAGAGTAAGGGATGTGCAGTATCTGCAGGGGGCTCCAAGCCAATGTTTCACAAAGGTGCAGCAATGAATAGGGTCAACGGCTTCACCTCAGATTCAGAGGCCCTGACTAATCAGGCTGTACAGACTCTTCAGGAAAACAGGCAGTAGGCTTCCTTGAGCATTTTGACAAGATCCAACGGTGAAAGGCTTTCCCTTCTTCGTAGCTCAAATATATTTTAGCCCTGGCAGGTAGCCAGAGACTGCTATACCAGCTGTTTTTCCTGCTGTGCAAATTCTGCCACTTCCATTCATATCAGGGCTAGGAATTACTAAGTAACCACCCTAGGCAATTTCTTCTGATGATTTTTTTTTTTTTCTATGGATAACTCTTTTGTAACCATGGGGCCAGTTCCTTTGGAGGAATTGGGCTCCAACCCAAAGGACTATCTCTTCAGCAAATCTCAGCGTTTCCTCAAAGTCAACTTGCTCACCTCCCAAGTAGGACGAGGTCAGAAGGAGAAGGCCTGTTCAAATGCTGGATGTAGCCTTGTGGGGTGCTTGCAGTCAAGCTGATACCGGCTGTTTGTGCGTAGGTGTCATCTCACAGCACCAGTGTAGTGAAGTTGTTGTCCCAGGTTTCTTCACCTGTATTAGAAGGCAGGTGATCACTTTGACTGGCATATCCAGTGTCAGATTCACCTGCTGGAAGTTTAACTTCTGGAAACCTTTAACAATGCTAGAAAGCTTGACTTGCTTTGGTCTGGCAGACCGTGTGACAGATGTGAGCCAGCACCCTTCTTTGTGAAGGTTTTGGGCTGGGGCCACCGCCCCTGCACCCAGTGATGGATGGCTCTTGCGTGGAGGGTGAAGTTTTAAGTATCGTAGGAGACAGCACATAAATGTTAGTATTAACAGTAAAGTAAGATGACCTTAGCATAATCTTAGCAAATATGGGCATTAGAAACCAGCAAGAAGCAGCCGAAAACCAGCCTGAACTTCAGAGAGGCGGAGATTGCTGGACCCTGAACAGCCCAACATACTGGAGTCACCAGCTGCCCCACAACCAGCTATCTCTGAAACTGTCACAGTCCAAATGCAGAGATTCTGCTATGGATGTGTGCAGGGAGCAGATCTCTGGGGACACCAGACCATGCCAGGGTCCTGCCCAACATCATGTTGCTGCTGGACTGGTAATCTAGTACTTTAGGGTTTAGGAAATTACATGTGTGGTTTATGATTTTTTTGAATCATTGATGTAACCGCTGAATTAACCTTTACCCTGCAACAATCTTGTGTCTTCTAAGTTTTGTCTGTCTGTATTCAAATACGTAATATCTAACGCTGGTCATGCTGCCTAGTGTGGATCCCTGTCATAACTGATGGCAACAATTCCAGCTAATGTTTCTTGAGGACTATTTCTGCCCTGCAAGAGCCTTTTCACTCTCAAAAAATTGCCAGTGTCCAGATGCCTGCAGGTAGATTTCTGTATGGCATTTGGCTTGCCTGCAGTAACTCCAGGAGATCTCTCCTCTACACTGCTAAACTGCCACCTTCATCTTCACAGCAGTGACTTCTTGGTCTCATTCTGCAGAGGTGCTCCTTGTGCTTTACCCAGCTTGCTGTAAGGAGATATTCTGAGATTTCTCAGCCTGCTACCATCGGACCAAGTGATGTCTTCTTCCTTCTGCCCTTCATCAGCAACCTACTTCCCTTAATTTGGTGCTTGCTTAAACAGTGCTCTATTAAAGGCAAAGTTTTAAGTGCTCGATTATATATATGTCCAGCATCAGGCCTGTATAACACCCGCTTCTGGAGAATCTCCAGTGACCACCGATAAGAAAGTTTCCCATTTTGGGGCACTCAAGTTTGAAGATGTTTGGATTGAGTCCAATGCAAAAAGTAAAATGACTTGTGCTGCAAATCAAAAGAATTACAAAGATGGATAAGGAAAGCCATCACCTTGTTTCCCATCTCTTTCCTAATAGGGAGGCTGAAGTAGCACCATCCTGAAAACGCATCTGTGTATTTGTGGATGTATGTGTGTATACTTGTGCAAAGTTTTGTATTTTTAACTGCTGTAAGCCACTGACTATTAAAATAATGGTTATTATTCATGAATGTTGTACTTCCATGTCTTTAACAGGTTCCTCCCTAGTACCTGGGACAGTGCTGGTAAACTGTGATTTAGTCAGACCACGCGTGGTGCTGGGAGCAAAGCCTCGCATCCTCCTGCCTCCCCTCGCTCCCAGCAGCGTCCACTGGCCTCAGCTTCAGTGACAGTGTGTGGCTGGGTCTGCGTTTAAATTTGGTTTTATTTTTTTAAGTAATCGGACAAATCTGATCTGCTGTTGGTGAAATGCTCCACCCTCAGCCACGCACCCACAGCTGCATTCTGGCAAACAGATACTTTTCCAAACCAATGCTTTTTAATATTTGGAGTCAATTAAAATGCTAAACATCAATATAAACTACACCTGAAATGTTTTCAGTGGCAGAAGGCCACAGGCTGCCTATGTTTTGCAAAAAAGTGCACTGAGGCCAGCTTTGGGTTTGTTTCTCTACCGTAATATATCCATTTCCTGGGTTTGTAGTGCTTCTTTTCTGGAAAATTGGTGAAACTAATTTTAAGTTACTTTTTTTTAGGTGCAACTCCATCTTTAAACTTTTTTCAGTATGAAAGAAGAAGGAAAAAAACCCCATGTTTTCTGGGCCTCCAAACACAGGAGCGTATCAGCCGCTGCCTTGCGAGAGGCTGTGGGTATGGCCAGAGGCTGGCCGGGGCCGGGGGTGCTCAGCCCCACGCAAGATCCCCTCACCCTTTGCCAGCAGCGGGGAAGGCAGCAAGCGCCGGTGCTCTGCCTGCGCCCACCCCGCTGCCCACAGCAGACATCCAGCTGTTCGGGTCACTCGCTTTTGATGATAGAAATGTTTGGTTGGGCCAAGTTTCCTACAAGGATGTTACGTGACAGCATGCTCTCCACAGCGCTGGCTGCCTCCCACACAAGATCAGCTTTCACTTATTCTTCTCTACAGTTGTTCACCTTTCCTTTCTTACATTTGTTTCAAAGAACCACGAAAGAAAAGGTCTTTATTCAAGTAACGGGATGCCGCTGCACTAGCATCGTGTTGCGGAGCAGAGTTACTCTGGCACTGTGTACAGCCTGGTTTAACAGTGCCGTGTGGAGGAGCTGAAAATCGCATGCCTGTGCCACAATTTCCCTTGTAACAAAGTTGTCTCGTACAGGATATTCTGGCTCTGCTAGGGTAATACGCAGTCCAACTTGAGTTTCGTCAATTTGCTGTTTTTAGCTTACCAATTTATTTAGACTTTATATAGATATTTCCTAGATTAACGGTCCTATAAGAACATATATAATAATTGATGTGCTTTCCAATTTTTTTTTCTTACAGATGAGATTAGTTTGGGGAGGAGAGGACTTTGAAGAGATGGGCTGTGCTGAGGCTTGGCTGCTGTGAGTCATGCCTTCGAAATGGCAGAAATGTGAGCCAGGATGCTGAAACGTTTGGGGTTTGGATGGCAGTTCTGCATTTGATTCTGAGCAGTGTAGGGATTTGCCTGCAGGATCAGGGCTTCATAGGTGCCTTTGGGGAGCATTCCTGTGCAGATCCCACCATCAGTCACACGCTGGGCTCTACAGTCCTGGCACCACTCGAGAGGGCTGCTGCCACTGGAGGACACGTTCACACTGACCGACAGCTCCCGCGATCCAGCAACGGTTATAAATACTCCTGTGCCCCAGTCATCCTAAAGCCCATCCTCAACCACCAGAAAGTGATCTCAACTCATGTATTTAGCATGTTAGGCTTAGCTCATGTTTTATTTTTAGATTGCTATCTGAAAAAGAAAAACTTAGTGGTTTTAAAAGGCAAGATCAACTTTTTAAGTAAGACACTTTGTAAGGGGGCTTTGCAATGCTTGAGTAGGTTTAGTGTGTGCATCTTTTGTTTCCATAGTTGTCCATCTTTGCTTCTAAGAGGCTTCTTAGAACCAGTCCTTGGGTTCAACCTTCATCAAACAGAATTTCCTTCCATTCAGATGCAATGCTGCAAACTGAGTCCTAGGTCTGTCTGGAGCAACTTTAATAATTTTAAAACTTCAGAACCAAAAGTGTCTGTCCTCTTTTTTGTCTGACCTTTGCAATTTCCAATCTAAACAGGCCATAGGAATTAATCTCCCCTGTCTTGGCACTTTTGTGATGGCTTCTTCGATCTCCTGAAGAGGATTTGATCCTTTCCTGGTGATTATTTTTTGTATTACAAAGATGTCTCCTTAAATCAGACCTACAATGTCACAGAAGTGCTGAGCACGATTAGAAACATTCCATTTTCCAAGGACCTTATTCCAACACCATGACATAACCCAGCAGGAGGGGACACACAGAGCGATGAAGGTTAGGAGCAGAATCAGGCCAAGGCTGCAAGATTGGGGATTAGTGCCCGAAATCTGTGTGCAATCTGTGTACACTGCTGCTCTGCACTTGTCCAGCCACAGGAAAAAAAAAGATTCCTTGTCCCACCAGGAACTCTGGCTGGCTCAGGGGGCCCACTTTGTGGGGGCTCTTCTGTAAAGAAGAGCATAACAATGTTGAATCATTATAATCCTTACGCGCCAGCCAGCGCCAGCGTCTTGAAAGTCTACATGCAGAAGGGAA
>NW_009635642.1:0-3139 GCF_000690535.1 Cariama cristata | reverse complement strand
AGAGCTTCTGAAATCATTGCCACCTCTTCCTGGAGGTGCACCAGTTTAAATTGTGTCATCTGCTGAGATGTCTGACCACATCCTAACTTTTGGCAGTCATCCTCCCACGAACCAGGCTGGAGCTGTTCAAGAAATTACCCCTTCCAGCTGTTCTGCTCCTCCACTGAGAGGAGTCGCTGCTCTGTGGCTGAACAAGTTTTCAGAAACCTAAACAAGATGAAACCATTGTTAGGAAAGTTGTAGATGTGGACTTTATTTTGGTGATGCTACTGTTGTCCTTACTCCTTCTTCATGTAAGTTTTGTTATATTTATGTACTAAATTTTACATACTGTGAGCAAGCGAAGAACCAGCTGTTGAGCCACAGCACAGAGTAAGAAAATAGACCACATTTTTACCTCTATTCTGATTTTTAAAATAAACAAAAAATTCTGCTTCTGTGCTGTGGCAAGTCTATTGAAATCCTAGTGTAAGAGGCAGCTGAATTTGACTTCCCAAGCTTGGAGGGATAAACTTGGATACTGACAGCGTAAGGACTATCACTCAATTTGTAAGACATGGGAGAAAGAGCAAAAATTGCTACATGCTGCTGAAGCACGTGCATAGCAAAAGGACATTGCAGCAGTAAGGGACACATGGCTCGAGCGAGGCATACAACAGTGCTGAACACACATTCCAACAACAGACAACTTTCTTCTCAAGGCAACGGCAGGGAATTTTTGCCATAAACTTGAAGAGGTTAGCGAGGGGTGAAATTGCTATTGAAGAAGCACCTCCTGGGACCATCACGTTGATTAACATCCCCGCTAACCTTAGGCATCCCAGTTTTATAGCTCCGCTAGAAATTCCTGACAGAAATCAGCAAAACTATTAACGGCATCTCCTCTGTGTTACTCGTACGCGTGTCCTTGAATAGTGCCAGGAAGGAGTATGAGGCCGTCGGATTCGTCTGCAGCTGCGAGTGGGTGCCGTGGGCTGGGGGAAAGGTGCTTAAAGAGGAGCTCCCAGGCCTGACTTCCCATGCGTTACCCTCCTCTGGGCAGCAGGTCCTCTGCCGCAGACACAGATAGCGAGAATAATGTATTGCAAACTAAAAGCAGTGTACTTCAGCTGAAAACAAGCCGGCAGTACCAGAAAACGTTTTGGTTTTTCTTCATACTGGTTTCACAGCTGGCATGCTTTTAATATGAGAGGTTTTCACTTTTAGGGGACTCTGCCAATAGCTCATTTTATAAGAAAAAGTTACATACACAAAACAAGAACACAAAGGGAATGGATTATCCAGAAGAGGTTTTTCCAGATGACTGATACATCTAGCAAATTACAACTTTGCTTTTTTGGCTGCCTGAAGAACATTTCTGGACTTTTATTTCATTACAATAATTACATAATAAAAATCTCTATCTTGTTTAGTGTTACAGCCTATTCTTCCAAAGCACTCTGGCAGCTCTTCCTCTAATCCACTTACCCAGCGTATAGGTCAGCTATATACGCCTGGTTTTCTAAAGGTCACTTTGGCTCCCTTCTTGCCGTTTCACTGTAATAAGCATTATTCTGTGATGCACAGCAACTACCATGCTCCCAGAAAACGACGCTGCTTTTTACATTTCCTCTCTCTAGACAGGATTTACCATATTGCATCCATGTCTGCTATATAGCTGGGGTTCTGCTTCACTGTGTGTACAGATATACCTGTCTCTCTGACACATTGGTAGTTGGAGGTAACAGCCAACATCAAACCCCTCGAACCTAGTGTTGTCAGAGGGTGCTTATTGAGAAGGAAAGTCTGACTTCCCTGTTTGCTTAAAACAGACGTATCAAGAAAATAATTTCTCTGCCTGATGTACATTTCCCTCCTTAGGAGGAGGGATGGTCTGGGGTTTAAAGAAGGGACAGGGAACCAAGCCTCCCTGCCTTGTGCCTGGGCTCACCACAGCTTTCCTCGGTGACCCTGGGCAACCCATCGAACAGGATAAATAATACTCATCAGGCAGGGATACTTCATTAATAATTTTAATAAAGAGCTTCGAGACCTTAGAATAAAAAATGCTACAAATAGAAGTGAAAAAAAATACTGTCTTTATGATGGAAGTGAAAGTTGTCTGAAAAAAAAAGTGAATAAATTGAATAATTTATATAGTCAGTGGTTGATCTTATAAATCCTTCCTCACCTGAGGATATGCTGTAAATTTATCTTGGCTGTGAACAACAGCCAGCAAGAAGAGAGACTTGGGCAGAAACTGCTCATGGGGAAAATGCATTTTGCAGGGCATACAGGCATTTATGAAAGCTAGCAGGGTAAACATAGGTTACTTTTTCTAGTGTGCAAACGTGCAAACCTTTGTGAATATCAAATATGTGTTAATTAATTAAAAGTAATTTTTATCTTCTGTTTTTATTAATAAGGCTGAGCAAAGTTTCCCTGTATTTTAGACTTCAGGGGAATTTTTTGTTCCATTTAGCCATTTTTCTGCCATTAGTTTCCACGTTTCTCTCATAGGAAGAATTTTTATTTCCTTTTTTGTTATGTTTAAATACCATCCCTAAATGATGTCATTACAAGACATAGCATTTTAATTAAATCTCTCTTTTATTGTCCATTGACCAATGACAGGCCCTTGGCTGCCCGGCGTTATGATTCACTGGCACGTGTGACTTAGCAGCACAGTGCTGAGAGTCATGGGGGGAGAGGGGGGAATTCCACCCTGCCCCAAAAAGCATGTGGCTGCTGCTCCTCCAGCATCCATGCTGGCCATGCCGGGCTTACGCTGCGGCTGCTTCCTCCTGCCTCCCTCTGCCTGCTCTCCTGGCGTACAGCCGTAAGGTGAACTCAGCCAGGGAAGGAGGACGGTTAAAGAACTGTCCAAGGAAAAATAAAAAGGGGCTTTTCTTCAGCCACATTGCTGCATGGTCAGAAAAGCAGCTCCACTTGGCAGGGAAAGGGGCTACTTAAACGAACCGAAGTACCACATTCCTAAAGCCGCCATCGCAGCTCGAGGAAATCTTACCCCACCTCTTACAGCCGTATCTCCTCGCTGCAGCGAGAGGGTCGGCGGGGAGGACTCCTGGAGCCCTGGGTGGTGGCTGGGGAGGCGGTGGGCAAAGCGGGCAGCCCTCCCACGCCGGAGGCAGCAGCTGGC
>NW_009635641.1:10592-21160 GCF_000690535.1 Cariama cristata | reverse complement strand
TTCTTCCCCGCCTCCGGTGCGCGGCCCCGGCAGCGCGCGGGTACGCGGCGTGCAGAGGGCCGGCGTTGTTCCGCAGGTGGGGGCTCTTACGCCGGCCGGTCTGGGCACCCAGCCAGCTCCCTTTCCGTGCATAATTTGCTGCTTGCGAGAAGGCCTAAATAAAGGCACCGTTCGAATTCCTAATGAACGTTAGCAGCAGAACAGCTCAACTTTTTCAAACGCTTCATACGGAATGATTACTATGTGTTATTACACATACTTGTGCCTCAGATGGCCAGAAAATACTGTAATGATCCTAAGTATGACCACGTTTGGCTGTTTCTTGTGTTCAGCTTACACTCCTCTTGTACATACAGGCGGGGATTTGTCTACGCTGCTTTTGAATTTTTGGTTCTAGTTCCCAGAAAATGTCACCTTGAAAGTGATCTATTCCTTTTGAAACAAAAGTTAGTTAAATGCATGGCTGGAAATACAGAACTTAACAGCAATGTTTAGACCACAGTTTGACTTCCAGGATTGTGCTGTAGAGAAGGAGGTGTAAAAATAAGTAATATTTATCGCCAGCCAATATATAAAGGCAACACCTTTTAATTCCATAAAAATACATTGAAAGAGGAGAAACATTTTGTGGAGAGGCAGAATAGAAAATCAGTACATATTTCCTTTACAAAAAGTAGAGAATTTTCTGTGTTCTATAAAAGCATACGTGTGCTATATGGGGGGTGGGGGGGACACAAACCAACAAAACAAAACAGAAAGAGCAAAAGAAACCAAAATATCAGTCCTATCCTTTCCAATAAAAGACATTTGGAAAAAAGTTGAAAGAAGATGTTTCAACATCTGCGGGAAGCAAGTACAGTGCCAGAGATGGGGAGGGGGATTCACCCTTCCTCCATTTAATCTTTTTATTTATAGACTCCCTTTAAAATGGACTGTTTTTAAAAAATCTCTCAAAGGAAAAGACATTGCCTTAACCCTTCGTTCCTTACTTGCAGCACCCTGGCTGACGAGGCGTCCTTACTCATTCTGCCCCCTGGCCCTCACACTGTTACCTAAAGAGATCTTCTCATATTTAATTGCACGTGTTACGCCTCACAGCCCAAACATACATTTTTCTGTTTTGCAAGCACTGCAGCTTATTCTGCTTGGCTGTGGCGATACAAGAAGAAAACAGATATATAGCTTTGCACTGGTGAGTTAAACACTAAAACTTACTCTGTGAATTTTCCTTTATAATCGTATCTGCTGCTTACGTGTGCAGCTAGAAACAAATTGTTCAGAGTATCTTTTACATACACCCCAAATGCCTTATCCGGAGAGCTCATGAGTATCCCAAACTTCTACTGTCGTCAATGAAAGATGGAAAGCATTAACTGTCTGTATAGATCACCGATATTAATATGTGATACAGATTTTCAGCATTTCTGGCAAACTAAACTGCCAAACAATCTAATCAATGGTCTATTTATCTAACCCAATTTTCCACTGCTCCAGGGGCATACAGAGGAGCTTTCCACGAAGCACAACTCTAGAATAAGCTATCCAGCTTGACACAGCAGTTGGCAAATTTCCCCCGATGTATAACGGACTACATCCCCATTTAGAACACGTGACTCTGAATGTCATTATTCCTACTGGTGGCTAATATCTTGTTTAAAGCTTGATACAGGAAGACATTTCGTTTTCCACTAGAAACTAAATACTCTTCTGAGAAAACAGTCGGCAAAATGGAACTCTGCAAGAGGACTAGCCCACATGAAATACCACACACATTGCACGTCTAGGGCACAGACCTGAACTGGCTGTGCCCTGCAAACGCAAGGAGATCATTGCCATTTCTAACTTCAGTGACTCTGTGATTAAAAGGTTACAGAATAATTGAACAGTTATTTGACATAATTAATCTATATCAGCACCATATAAGCAAATTAAATGGTATGTCTGGACATACAAGTTTTATAGCAAATAAGGCAATTTTACAGGTGTCGTTACTATTTAGAAAAACATATTAAACAAAGATCATTACATAAAGCCTAAAATCTGAATTTGCATCTACATTGGTAGATCCTCAGCCTATGCATTATGTAAATGTATATAAGTGCATTTATTCAGTAAAATTAAATTATAGTAGTCTGCTGACCGTCTGATTTTAACTAACCAATACACTTATCAAAACGACAGCATTATTTTCATAGCTGCCTGAATGTAAAAATAAGTTCCATTTGATGTATAATGTTTATATTAATCCTTTTAAACATTTGCTGCCTTTCACCCCATAGGTGATCCCTGCAGAATGTGTCAAGTGATTTATTAAGGTCTGACCCAGCAAAGTGCAGTGAAGGCTCACATCCCACTGGCTTCAGGAGCAATTAAGGGCTTCTCTACGCACCTTCCAGGATCAAGCTCTGAGGATTTGGTAATCCTTCTGGACCATGGTTTTGTTCAGATTTTTGTATGCTAACTTTCTTTATCATGCTGTCATTTTGTACTAAGGTCAAATAACAGCTGTATCCAAAACGCTCTTACTGAGCAATATTTTCAGTAAAGTCAATATGAATTTAAGCAAGAAAGGAATGCAGGCATGAGTAAAAAGTTTGTCACAGTTAGCTCTTACGTGGCAAAGATTACTTAAGAATTTCACACTACAAAGATTTCACAATCTAGACCTGAAAAAATTATAGCTATCATAGTTAATAAATAAAATGTAGCAATAATATTCCACTATAATGAGTCAGTCGTAGACCTAAAACTAACATTCACCAATCCTATCTGTGTTTCTTTCTTGAAAATTTCACTCCACTACAAAACAACATGTAAATCAATGGAAAATATTGGAAAACATAAATCAATAGTAGTTATTTTACTACTAAAAAGAAAATCCATTATTCTAATGTTTCTTGTTTGCTCTTTGCCCTCATACTCCAGAATTTTCTCTTTTTTCTTTGATATTTCAAAACATAGTTTTAGGCAGTCTGTTCAGTAAAGGTGGTCATGAAAACCCACAAGGCATTTGAAAGGATCCAATGGGTTTATTTGCATCTGATTGGACTGACTAAGTAAATTAATAATTCTTTTTGAAAAATATATACCGCTTTTTAGAACACAATGTAAAAGCACTCAGTATTATAACAGGTAGTCTAATTTGAACACTAGTAAAAAGACAGCACAGCATTCTTAAATTCTGGAAAAAAAAAAAAGTGTTGTTCTTTCAGTTGTGTCTTTGCTAACAATTTGGAAGCATCCATTGTATTACTACTGCAGTGTTATTGAGCTGCTTTTATTAAGGCAAATTTATAGCAATGTTAGAAATTAATACCACTCTTATTTCCTCCACTGCCTGGCTTTATTGAATGCCATGGGGCATATTAATCAGTAAAGCCAAGTAGTGCATGAAATAAAAGTATAAATTAACCTGTAACATGAATGTAAAAAGGGGCTTAATAAAATAGAAATAAATAACACTTTAATGATAATCAACCCCGCCTGGCTTAACCAAGCACATAGGGTAATAATGCTAAATACAAAAAGAAGTATTTAAATAAATTTTAGATCATGATGCAAACAACGTAATTTACAAAGTAATACTTAATTCACTGTATTGTTTAAATACACGTAAGATTGTACAAAAAAAAAATCATCTTTCTAGCCTGACACTTCTCCATGTAAGATTCCTGTCAACTTTGGGAGCAGGCCCAAGGCACAATGATTATGAATGTGAAAATTACTTCAGAGCAATTTTGCATTCTAAGAGTCTATACATTTAGATGTAACCAAAAAAGAATAGTATGTTTTGCATACACCCAAAATGTATCTCCAAATATCAGCTAAAACCACAACAGTCTCTTCAAGCCTATTTCACACAGGTGAACTGCACGCAATGCATATAGTGATTTATTAAGGGCTTGACCTTGCAAGTGTGTGAAGTCATTTTAACCTGTCCTTAAATTTACATTGTGGTTTTTCTAAAGACAGTGTATTCTGTGGTATAACAGACAGGTTTTTGGAGGAGGAAAGTCTCTTCTCTCCAGAGTGCAAAAAAACCCTACCCAACTATTCCCAGTACACAAATTGATACATGCAAGTCTTTGTAAAATCAAAGCTAATTTTGTAATCATAAAACAATAGGCAGCTCAGCTTTTCTCCACAGTTACTGCACTTCCAGAGCACAAACATTTGGCCATGTTGCCATATACAATAACCACATATATGAAAATACACGTATTTGCAAAAACAGGAAAAAAAATGGCCAAAATTTGTATCACTGAACACCAACGTGTATGCTCCCTCTGCTGGCTCTGCTGTAGAAGTTAACTACAAAACACACCTGCCGTAATTGCTCTGCTGATAACACCACTGACATAATAAACACGTAACAACTTTGCTAGAAACACCAAGAAGAAAGGTAAGATGAGAAATTCTACATGAGTAACTGCACATATAACAATATAAACATCATACTAAAGCAAAGGTTTTACAAATACAAATGTGTAATATATTAGAAATGCATTGGAGTTCATTGCATCACAGTTGTGATATGATTATGGAGACATATGAACATGAGATCTAGCCAAAATTTAGAAGATACTGTGAGCTATGCTTGAAACACTGTTTGGGTGGACCTGTAATGTTGGAACTAGTATTAATTTAAATCTTTTACATTTGCAAATTGTGTAAACAGGGTTGTAGGCTGGCTAAATTCAAGCATATCCAGGATCCAATAGAAATGGTTAAGGATCTTATTTTGCAGAAAATGTAATGGCACTGAACAGGAAGCAAGCTTAGCATTTAGTCCAAGTGAGGTCCCCATACTCTTGGATGATGTTTGCTAGGAGTTCTGTCAGCTACTGAGTTGAACCATCTGTAGCAGTTTCCTGATAGATGTCGCCAACTCCCTTACTGGGCTGCCACATTTTCTGACACAGAGATCTGTGAGGGCTCCAGTGACCGCATCCCGAGGGAAGGGCAGAAAACACCGCCACCAGGTACTGAAATGTGGTACCTCTTTGTAAATAATAAAGCAGCTTTTTTTGCCAGAGGACCTTCCATTACATTCCTTTCGACTTCAAAACTATTGTGAATCTTTTTTTCCCCCTTCATCAGCCATGGTATCAAATTTAGCCCCAACGCAACATCAGTGGATGTAAAGGTACAGCACTACAACTCCATTTAGGTAGTTTTTTTCCTTTTGTTTAAAAAACAAGGTTTATGCTTAAAATCTGGATTCTTCTAAGTCCAGTGAGCTTAATCTATTACACAGATTTTTTAAATGCATAAATTTCAGTTTTACGAGATGCACAAGAGTATCCATTTTAGAATACACTAACTGTATATTACCTCAGTGCTATTATAACAAGACCTGTTCTACAGTAGTAAAGAAAGCAGACTGTTAAATTTATATCTTATCCAGTAAGCATGTGAAAAATAAACTTAAAATAGCTTTTAAAATGTTTTTTAAAAGAATCTTTTTGTATCATTTCTGTCTTCTGCCTAAACTATTCATTTTGGACAAGAAATACATTTAGAGTATAATACCATGATAGCTAACTGACTGCCAATCCAAATGGATGTTTCAACATAATAAATATCAGTCACTGTGTTTAGATCACTGAACTCCACATTATTTTGTCTGGAAGTCAAACACCTTGACAATTTAACCTCAGTGCGAACAGCATTATAGCCATTAGTCCAAATAAGTGACTTTTTTTTTTTTAATGACAGTGGAGTTCCCATAAAATAAAATAAAACAAGCAATTATAGCATAAATATGGTATTCTAGTTAACAGTGCTAACAGCATTATAGCCATTAGTACAAATAAGCGACTTTTTTAATGACAGTGGAGTTCCCATAAAATAAAATAAAATAAGCAATTATAGCATAAATATGGTGTTTTAGTTACATATCAATATAACATTTATGGACAGTTGTTTAAAGCACAAAAAGAGAAAACTGAAACTGGAGGATGCCATTTGTTGGTCTCAAATTCAAAGTGTGCACGACTGTCGTGACTGGGCAACACATGGTAAGTTCTCTGAAAAACTAAAATCTTATTGAATCAACAGTTATGTAAATGTCAAGAGACAGGAAATTTGCATAATATCACCAATCATTTAAGCAATAAATTATAGAGTGTGAAAGACATATTATAAAACCCACAGTTAAAAGGAAGCCGTTAAGATTCATACTTGCATTTTAATATTTTAAGAGATACGGGTTTTTTCATTTAAATATTACCTGTAGTATTACATTCAAGCAACTGTGTTGTAATAGCACATGAGCAAAACAGAAAGCGCACATCTGTTACAGTCACACTGTCTATGGAAAGTGGACCAAAAGGAAGTGTATGATGAAAGTATGACAGTATATTTCAAGTAGTTACATGCAAAGAAACAAACATGCACCATGGGCCCCTGAAATTCTTTCACAGCTATTAGAATACAATTTATTTTAATAACAGAAGACTATTTCTTGCATAGGTTAGTATTTCAAGCATCTTTTTTAAATAAATTTCTTGCGTGTCTAAATCAGTTGATTAAATCTTACACAAACATAATTCCGTTTTCTTTATTCCCTTGGATTAGAAACATCCCTGTATTTTTACACCAGTGTAGTCATATGCATTAGACTGGAAGTAAGACTTGTGACAGCTCTGCTTACTGCCTGCAGCTGTCACTAACACTAGATCTATCTTCACAAATATTATTACAAGTGTGTTCATCTGAGGTGTCCTTATTCTCAATAGCTGACCTTCATGGCTATGTCTGACATTTAAAAAGAAAAGTTCTGCTTTACAACCTTCAGTGTGCCTTCAGTTATAAATTACTTGTAGAGCATTAGTAATAATAATTGATTTTAGCAGTAAGTAATAGAGTTATAAACAGCTCCTACTATTTAATGAAAGAAATGCTTCATCTTCTGGTTTTATTTATTAGTATTCAAGAGCCTTCCACAACCTCACTGAGATCAGTTATTGCTTAATTAAACTAGAAAAGGTGGCCTGTCAATGACTCTCTGCTCAAAAAAAACATAAAAAATATTAATTATTTTACATCTTTACAAATGTTCTTAAGGGTTCCTTATTTTTCTTGTCTGTTGTGAGCTTATTTGAATACAGAAAGTGCATGTGAAAAATGAATTGTTTGAATTTTCCTTACATGTTAATAAAATACAGGATTTTTGTGCATTAGTTACAAGTAAATATAATCAACTAAGAGTTTTACCATGCACTGGCCACACTAGAGCCCTCCTCAGTGTTCAGCAGTGAATCAATTGCAGAAACCATCTAAGCATCTTTGCGCTGCTCACAACTAAATTCTACCACATTTTTTAAGAAATTCAGTTTTACTAGCAAAGTAAAAGAGCACCTCCAGATTCATAACACAAGAACTGATGTTCACACATGAGAAACTAAGGACTAAAAGACTTCACTGGCAAACGGCCTGATGAATGATGCAATTACTCCATCAATAATGGCAGGAAGGTTTCAAATAAACAATATCCAATTAAATTCCGACTGGAAAATGACAGCAGCTGCTGATTTTATTTTGCCTTTTTTGTCACAAGGTAGTGATAACTGACAAATAAAAGTTAATGTCACCTTATCATGATGCAAATAAAAATATACTGTACACTTATACGTACGTCAAGCTTGAGACGCTGTCTATCATCTCTCACCACTAGCTGGCACCATAGCTTTAAAAATGTAGTGATGTGTCTCGTTTATATCTTACTAATTAACAAGCCAGCTACTTAATTTTTAACAGAAAACAATTATTCAAAGCAAACGAGAAATATTTGGGGCTCTAAACCAAAATGAGTCTGAAAGCAATATTCTCAGTGATGATGGGTAAGATATATCCTGCAAAACGAAATGGATAATAGTTAACAGACTCAGGGGTTGTTTTTACTAGATGAAACTAAACTGTACTATGCACAGATGGGAGAATCTGATATTTTTGCTACTGGCTGAGAGATTGTAGAGGTCAATATCTTGGATTACGGAGAGGATGAACCCCAATAAACTGCCTCCCTTACTGGGCTTTTTATCCCAAATAAACTCAGAGGCCACTTCAGGTTCATTCACAAAGTAGCAGCTTTATTGCACTAGCTAATAAATTTCAGAGTCTGCCTCCTTCACTGGCTTCCCTTTTCTCATTAGAGCCTGCTGCTTTCATTGTCTGCTGGCTGGATACAGATGCCCTAAGAGGCAGAGACTTGGTTTCCATTCTCTGACTGCAGTGGTTCTGACATTGCAATAGACTTCACTGCCATGTTCTGCTTTAACGCTTTCAGACTAGTCACTGTGGGCTGACCCAACACAAGCATTCGCACATACCCACACACACACACGCCCCCAGACACACACAAAGTTCAAAGCAAGGGAGTTACAAGCTAGTCCCCTACTGCTCAGCCTCAGAAGAGACCAACAAAAGATTTGGGCAACTGTTACCAACTGTCTATGAATTTTATACTTATTTACAGGCTGGGCAAAGAAATCCATAAGTGTTCACATAATACCGGTAACAGAGCATTTTTAATTGACAAATACATCATATTTGTGGCTAATCTATCAGCTGTGGTCTGAATAGAAGAAATACTTGTGTGACATAAGAAAATCCTCCCTAAAAAGAAATTAAAGATTTCTCCTATTATGGAGCAAGTTCTCTGCAGTTGTCCAACCAAAGTAACTCTGAAAGCTGGGACCTACAGACAAGATTTCTGTGTCAGTAATGGCAGTCACCTCAAGAGAACCCTGCCATTCTGGCCTTGGCACCATTAAACAGTATATCTCATAAAGTTACACATATTCTTTTTTACAATCTTCTATAGGACCAGACACAAGATAAAGTAAACTTTGAACAACAATGCTATACATGTTACAAATTCTGCAGTTGGTTCACTAGAATATCTAGCTGACAGCTCTCTCTCCACCCAAAAAAACCCCCAAGTATCACAGAATAACATATACTGTCAGCTATGCAGGAAAAAAAGCATTCTAATTCTTACTCTGAAGAGTCGCCTGCTCTATAATTTTATAGTGACATGTTTGTCCTACCTAACAGGGGAAATGGTGAACCTCATTTATACCTTCACTGTTATCCAGGCTGGTTAGATTCTGCCATTTGCATACTACAGTACCACTGCCAGGCTAGTCTTCAGCCCACGATAAGTACTGCCCTCCATCCAGCTGAACATCAGAGCAAAAGGCAGCTCCCACACTTCAGTACCGAGGAGATTATGCATACAGACTGCACCTATGTTTCCAGGATAATCACTGACATCATGAAAGTGCTGTTGTCTAAAATGACACAACCAGTTCTAACTAATGGATTGATTTGGAAGTCTATGCATGTAAGGACTTGGGTTAGTGAACACAGTTATTATATATATTCAAACTGGTATGGCACAAATTCTTACGTTCCAAAAGAAAAAGAAAAACAAACAAACAAACAACTGGAAAGTAACGGAAAGAATCCACCTAGGTCAAATTCTTTTGGTGTTGTAAATCTCTTGGAGTAGCTTCGTATTTGCTAGTGAATTTTATCCTTCAGTGATACAGATATTTTGTGTTTTGTAAAGCCTTATTTCAATCCCATATTGGCCAGTATGTATACAAACATTTCTTTGCTAATTTTATCTTAGAACAGAAAAGAATAATTATGAGAGCATACTTGTTTCTCTTCTACATCAAAAAATGCCATCTAAGGAACACAGATTAGGATCACATTTGTTCTTTCATAAGAGACAGCTTAGAGGGTAACATTTTTTCCTTCTATCTGGTCCTGCTGCTGGCAAGTTACACTTGCAAAGTTCACTCTGCAGCCAAAGGTTTTGAGACTTTGTTTTGTGTAACAAAAACTGTCAATAAACAAATTAGTTGCCTCTAGTGTTTTAACAAAGCCATAAAGGCTGACACCTTTTTGCTGTATATGCTCCGCAGGATAAACATGCTGCCAACATCAACTAATCATAATGTTAAGAACATGGCGGGATTACCTTGTTCCAAAGTTGTTTTGAGGTCATTTTGGTAGTCCTGCAAATAGTCAACAGGGCAGCCCCTTGTAACTGAGTCAATTCCACAGAATTCAGGACAGACGGCAATGTAAGACGAAGGATCATAAATTGGAGAAAAACCTAGTCTTAGTGAATGCAGCAGTGAAGCTTGTAACGGCTGCAGTATAATAAAGAAGTGTTAGAGTTAATCCACTGCTATCTGTCTTTATTTGGCTAACCCACTCAAGTGGACACCACAGCATCGAGACTACATTAATCAAAATTTGGAATGACCTGTTTTTCATTGCAAACTGCAGTTATCTTTCTTTACTGATTGGCCTTGACCTGTCAGCTGCATTTGGTACTGCTGACCCTGGGGGTTCTTTTGAAGAGCCTGGAGTACTGTGACAGGTTGTCTGACTCTGTTCTTGCTTGGTTTAATTCATATTCTACTCAACATACCCATTTTATTTCCAGTAGAAATTGCTCATTTAATTGCATTGTAAGTTTTATGGGGTATGCCCCAGGCTGCGTTCTTTATGCCAAGCTTCTCAGTATTTATATGTGGAATGGTGAG
>NW_009635641.1:0-10580 GCF_000690535.1 Cariama cristata | reverse complement strand
AAAAAAAAAAAAAAACACAAAAGAGTCAGTCACTCACAAAGCTAGATCAGGCTTCATAATACTAGTAATTTTCACCGTTTAATATTGTATACAAAGCTGTTTTGGGAATAAAACAAATGTATATGTCACCATCTGCGGTTAATTTGACAAATGCGTTGTTTTTAACTTAATACTTTCAAGACAGGTTCATCCTCTATTTAGGAATTTAGCAACCCATTCTTCAATGCTACTATATACTAAGTCTAGTAAGAGACCTCTATTACAACTTCATATCTAACCAACCCCAAAGGTGGTTGGATGAAAGCTACACTACTACAAGCCCAAACAGTTCACGCTCAAGGAACTAATATTCTTTCAGATAATATTATTTTAGAGACGTTAAAGTATTTTAAATCTGACACTGCTTAATCTATTTAATTAGTTATCTATGTATGAGGAGGTGGTTTCAAATATTATGCCACACATAAACCACCACCTTTATTAGTAAAAGACGAACTGTATTCTTGCAACGAGCATTTAAGTTTGCCAGTCCACTTGGACACTGTCAAAATGAAGAGAAATGTTACATGATTTAGGAATGTAATATCAAAAGAAACACACAAGGCAAACTTTAATTTTTGTTCATATCTTGAATGAATAGATTATTTCAACAAATAGGACTGAATTTATGGCTAAAAATGTTTTACTTTGCAATAGAACTGATATATTAAATCAGTATAATCATATGATGAAATTTAAAAATTTAGATCCATCATTCAGGAATAATCTGGATCTTGGTCATCCAATCAGTTTTGCGTGGAATGTCTCCATCTTTACCAAGGATCAACTGCAGTGGAATGCTGAGCAAGAATTAGAAATCTGTGTACAATGATAAAAGTCTCAGATTCAGATCTCAGAGCAAAATACTAATGTGGCATTGAAAGTAAAATGTATTTATTACAATAATTACTTATTAATATTTAATTAAATGTACTTTGTGCCATATCAGCCACTTTATTTTAAAATAAAAAGTAGAGACTGAAGAAAAATACAAATTATAAATATACAAATGAAATTATGATGAACTTAAAAAATATTATAACATATTTTTTTAAAACAGATGATAGTAATAAAAATGGAAGACACAATCAAAGACTAAAAATAAAGGGAAGCTACAAAAAGAGCAAGGCTGTGGTTCACTCATGAGTAAAAACAAAGTAAAAGACAATGTCTATCGAGAGATCAGAAAGCAAACCAGGAAACAAAACACCTCCAGATTGTGGAAAAATGCAGCTCAGAATCTGAATTTTGTGAGCTAGGACATATCATGAGTATAATGAATGTAAGCGTTGGCGGAAATCTTTTAGCCTATTACATAAATACATTTGAGCAAACTCTATATGGATTCAAGTGTTTATTCTGTTGATGTGTGCTCTAATTTGATACTAATTCCAGCTGAATTAGTACCAATTACCTTATCTGTAAATACAATCACAGAAAAGTCCAGAATCTGAAATTCACCACGCATTTATATGGAAAGAAAACAAAGGGGCTTATTTGTTTCCATAATCTTCCCACATTAAGTCCATCTGGCCCCTTCTTTTTTATATCATTTTCCCCTGCTATAGATAATTTTTAAGAACAACAGATAATTTAAATAAAACAACACAAAATTTAAATAAAACCAAAAAACATTAAGGTATTCTTTCTGATTAGCTAGGAGCTAATGATTTATTTTTTTTTTCCTTGCTGTGCCTCACCTTGACTTTTTTTTCCTGAACAAAGTCTGTCTGTTGAGCAGTAATGGCTACGACAGTACTGCCAAAGTAATAAAACAAACTGCATTAATACTTTAACATTCAGCTTAACTGCAATGGTAGCACATACATTACGAAAAAGGAAAAACATACACACTTTCCACTTTTGATGAATGTCACAAATTACTGATAACAACATGTGGCACCAGAATAGAAATGAGCCAACAGCTGCAGAGATTTAAGTCATTTGAACACTGCCTGTTGTCTGGTACCTCCCCTGATGGAAGTTACCATCTTCAGAAAATAGTAAGGAGAGGGGAATGTGGGCCTACACTTCAGCTGCTTCAATTCACAATCCAACACGTTAAATCATGGGATGTAGGAAAATATCCTTAATTACCATAGCAGAAGTCATAACCAATCTGCCAGTAAAAAAAAAAAAAAAAAAAGAAAAAAAAAGAAAAAGTATTCAAATTCTATGTTATGAAAGCAGTATTTTGCCAGATTTTATCAGAAACACACAGATTTTTTTTTTCCCCCAATAAGTAACAATGAGCAATTATGTAGCTGAATTTTTCAAAATACTCATAATTCTGTGTGTTATAACCCATTTCCTCACAGAATGGTTAAAGCACAGCTGACTGTCACAACAAAGATAGAACTCTAGTCTACTCCTTTCCGCAAACCATCCTACCTCAACTGTGACCTTACAGGACTGAATTGTAATTTAGAAGTAACAAGGTGGCAGTCCTACAGTGTTATGTAGCAAATTTCCTGCACAGTCCTCAGTGGAAGCAGGAACACTCACAGAGCTTTAGGAAGAGCAGCGCTGTCCAGGACAGTCTCAGGAAGGCCTGAGGCAGTTTTAGCAAGGTCTGAGGGAACTTTCTGCACTGGTGGTATTCACACAGTGGTGAATAATGTGGGTTCTGGCATACTAATATCATTGATATAAGGCAGACAACAAAGGAACATGGCCCCTGCTATGAGGAACTGAAGGTTTGTGGGACAGCAATGAAGCTAAGATAATATCTAGCAGCATGTAGTAGAGACATGCACATTCCAAAAGAAATTGTATTTAATACCAAAATATTCCCTTCTTCTCATTACCCTTCACAGAGAAGTAATTTAGCGACAGCTATTTTGGTCCAGTAATTAGCTTTCGTTAGAGTAAAGCAGCTTGCTACTGAAGACATATAGAAGTCATGCTAGAACAGACTAAAGTTTATGTTCTATTCTTACTGGAATACTACTAAAGTAAAACCCTAATAAATGGGGTGAAACATGCACAGACATTTTTCAGCTTACATACTGCCAATTCCCTCAGCATCCTAAGACCGAAATGCATGTAAACCACTTGGAAATATACATGCTTGTGTTTCAGTGTAAATGGGATCCCAGATACGGATTTCACCAAAAAAAAGACTGGGATTTGAAAGATGGACTGTAGGCAGATTTTAAAATAAATATTGACAGATTTAATCCAAAGGTCAAAACAGGAAAATCTGCCTCTTGTCATTGCTGTGAACAAAACAGAAAAAGGAAGAGCTTTAGGCTGGTGGACGATGTTTCAGCAGTGCTGCAATCATGTATTATTTAATACTCCATAACTAACTAATAATACTTTTCTCTGTGTTCCTATCACAAGTTTTGCAATAATGATCAAGACTTGTGGTTTCCAGCAGTCAGCCTGGAATATTGCCTCGCTGCTCCAGGCCTGACATAGTAGTCCTAGTTTTCCACTGGGATGTGCTATATAAATGCATCAGTCTGCTTTCTAAAACTCTTGAGAGGGTGTTAAGCTAAAAAAATAGGCAAGACAGAGGCTTTGTTTGGGCATAGGACTACAGAACAGAAGAAAAAAATAACTAATTCAGTTAATCCCATAGCTAAATTCACGAGAGGGAGGGAACAAAAGCAACAGGTGTACTAGAGGGTTAGCACATGTCCATATGAGGACATAAAAAGCAGTTAATTCTTGCTTAGATAAAATGGTAACTTTAAATTACAGAAATAGCCAGCTGCATGTTTTCTATATTTACATGTTACAAGCATCCTTCTTGATTTTTAAATAAGTGTACTGACAGACACAAAAATATAAGAAACTATTATTATAATTGGAAATTCTGTGGCACAGCTACAGTTAGTATTCAAAATGGCACATTCCTCTTGGTTGACTAAACTTAGAAAGAAACTCCAAAGTCACAGAGTTCCAGGTGATACTTTTTGGAGTTGGCCCCATTGAAGTGAAGCAAACAGACCCATTTATCTGCATGTTTTGAGTAACAAGTCTCTGAAATGGCACCCAGAAAGAATATGAAAGTGGACAGTATCTGCAAAGTACTTAGGCCTGCTTAGATTGTAGGCCTCACCCTCAGCCAATATCAAGTGCAAGGAACGTACATCAGACAAGAATCTGATTTCAAGCCTTTATCCAGAATTTTTCTACACGTCAGGGACATTATTAGACAGTTTATTAAATCCCTTAAACACCACAAAATCAAACTACATTTTAGCTGTATCTGGTACAAGATATTGTAACCAAGTCCTCTGACATATAAATAATGTTAATTGATGAAATACATGTTAAATGCAGATGATACAACTACAACAGGGTTACAGTTGCAAACATTAAAAAGGTACTAGGTTTTTTATTAATTTCACCAACAGTGCTAGGTTTCAGGGGAAACTCCACAAAAAATACTTTTCTGTCATTTTTCCAAAAGCAAAATAGCAACATTTTCAATCTGAATTGTTCCCATTTACACAACGTAACTTGCTTGAAAGTGATGGCCTTTTTATGAATTAGACAGTTGACCTTATGTTAGATTTCTCTTGCATAATCTATCCGCTTACATTACTATCTTCTTATTAACATACAGAAAATGATTAATTATGTCGCCAATGAATTCAAACCATGTGTGTCCTGAAGGCAGAAATGTCATCAGGTTATATATTGCCATAAATATTTCCACGACTCAGCATTTTCCAGCTGTGTTTACTGCACATGACCTACAACATTTGGTAAACAAGCATGTGCAGCCATTTCCATGGCAAATATTCTAGCATTACAGGGCATTTTTTTGAACTCACAACACAATTTTCCATGGAATACATCAGCTCATGCACTTGAGGTCTCTGAATGTACAAATGACTAACTACCAGCTGGCTATATTCTCCCAACACTGTCAATATATTTCTCTTAATTAAGTGATTTAATCAGGCACAATGAGTAGATTGGTCCTTGCCATTCTCTAGAGTTTTATTCTACTTGCCCAGCATCTCCATTGAACTCCTGGTATTGGTCAGTACAATCATTTTAAATGTAGTAAGAAAGAAAGATAAGATATTTAGCAGAAACTATTATAATGTTTATGATATTGGTTTAAACTAAAACCACTCGTATTTTAGGGCATAATATTTTGTATTTAGCAATATGTATTTCTAACTAAATACAAAACTTCTATGTTAGGAAAGAAAAAACAAAACTTGTATGGAATTTATTATGAAGACTTGATGATTTTTTAAGAAGAGATATGCCCTAATATTCCAAATGTAAACATTAGCACATGTGGTATTACCCTCTGGAATTTAAATTTATTTTGGCACCTTTTGAAAGACATAACCTTATTCACATATGTTTCATGCTATATATAAAGAACTATACATATGTCCTTGCATCACAGTAATCTAAAAATTTAAAATACACGTTATGAAATGAATAAAATGTTTCTCAGCAGCAACAGATCAGAAAATAATTATGTAAAAAAAGCAATTAAATATGTTTTGAAATATCTGACTTGCCAGGAGGGTGTAATACTTAAAAGTGGAGTACAATTTACAAACAGATTAAAACATAGCATGCCTTCAAAAAGCATAATCCTAGTAGCTTAAGCACAGCTGGGAGAGTAAATACAGGAAAGGAATCATCTGTGTAGTGTTTTTTAAAAAATCCTATCTGTGACAGTCATTGGCAAAGCAGTTGTTAGGGTAGCTACAGTGTATACCAGATAAACAGTTAAAATTATGTTTGATATAAATCACAGTCTGACGAATGTGTGCAAATTCAGTTTAGGAAAAAAAAAGTGAGAGGTTTTCATGTTTAGCAGTCAGAAAGGGCATTTTGAGCCACACAAATCCAGTGCCAGATGTAAGGCTAACTATTGGCTGAACACTGACCATGTGTTTGAGCCGTGTGGATATGAAAACCCCTCCCAGAGCCAGATCTGCATTGCAGTCAAGGAAAGAACAAGATTTATTTCCCCTGCCCTATTCTCTTGCACACATACGTAGGCAAGCAGGAAATCCACCTGCAGTTCCTCGCCTTCATAGAATGTACCAAAAAATACTATTTAGCTAGTTGTACAATTACTGCTAGCTAGTGTTTTCCAAATCTTAGTATCAAAGCATGAACACTAAGATCAAGTATAATCATATACTACTTTTTACAATTTTGATTTCAAGAACAGCAGCTATTACCTGCTACATCCTCCGATCTTCTTTCTTCTGCATCTCAAGTTTTTTTTCTTCCTGTTTAGACAACATGAATCCCAATTAAAAATTATTCTAGAAACCTTATATTTCTTATTTTTCCCCAGTTGTGATGATTAGCAAAACTTACTCATGCATTGCCATCTCAAATACAACATATTAAATTTCATTTTACCTGGAGTTTTCAACTGTAAGTGGCTATTACATTCTTTTTTCCCCTAGCAATACACTCCTTTCTATTTGATCTACATTTAAAGAAAATGTATGTTTGCTAACAAAAAACCTAGCATAAACAAAGTATACTGCTTTTAAGCAAGCCCTGAATTTACCCTAGAGCTTTGTGTAAATCAAGCAGCATAGAATGTTAGGCATACAATACTTTATCTCAAGTAAGCTCCTTAAATATGATTGTTGACACTTTAACATGACACTTTACATGTTGTCTAGGGCATAATTTTGCTCGTAACAGAATTCCCCCTACCCTAAGATCTAGACAATAAATGTGAAATTCTTGTGCATAAAGTTACAGAGCCAACTATGTTATAATGGCATCTCAGCAAGCTATATTTTCTTCACTGCTAGTGAAGGTTATTTGGTTAGTCCTAATATCATACCCAATGCACACATCTTCCTTTAATTTTTGTCAGAGGGGTTTAAGCAAATAAAATTTTAAGAAGAAAATTCAGATAAAACAGAGAGAGCAGGTTATAGAGTAAAATAGAGTCTAGTATGTTCAGATTTAATTAGCATCCAAAGAAGAGCAGAACAAATGAGGAAAAAATGTTTAGGAAACTATTGATTTTTATAGCAACCCAAAATGCAGGATTATTTTCCGTATTACATATCTGGTACAAGTATAAAATATTCTAAAGAACAAACATTTTATATAGAGATGCAATTTGCAGAAAGAATTAATCCCGTGACCCTGAATGAAACCAAAATATACAAAGGAGAAGCAGTTTTAAAGTATTTTTAATTGAGCTAGTTGCTAATTGTTTGATCTCTCTCATTTCCTGGATCACAGCACTGAGATGTAGCTCTTGAGGAATGTAATTCATGCAAAATTGATCTAAGGTCTCTGACAGATGGAGTCTAATGGACATAGTTGCAAGAGTTTGGTGTTATTTCCCCAAATGTTTGCTGGAGATTACTAAACCTGTACTAGGCTGGTGGACAAGTATGTGTGGTTTTGCTTCAAACTCATAGACTGACCTACTACTTCAAACATACCTTTATCAATTATTAAAGTTAATATAGGAGACTCTAAATTGAAGCAGCTGATGTATCTACGTGCATTCAGTGACTTCCACGGAAAGAAGGGGACAGAAAAGGGGAATACTATCCCAAGCCGCTGCAACTAAGTCCTCCAGAGACTGCCAGAGTTCTGGGGCACAAGACACTTGAACTGGCACAATCTGAAGTGGTAAGAGTGTTTAGGATTTGTTGTTTCTGGAGTGTGTGTTTATACAAATGTATGTATGTATATACATAAAGAGTATTGTTAACAATTTCTGAAATAAAGCAAATACTGTAGCATAATCATACTACTAATTCTGATATCAAGAATCAGGTTATTTGTTCTATGTATTTTTTAATCAATGAAGTAAAAGGTTTTCATGCACTCTGCATTGCGTATAAGAAGAATTGCCAAAATGTTACCAGACATTACACCAATATTTTATCCTGTCTTTGTTCAGCAAAGCTCTGTAATTTAAATAAATTCAGGGATGAAAACAATTGTTTCTAAATGAAGAAGACAGCAGGAGCTACAGTTGCTTGCACAATAGTCAAGCGTCTGCAGTAACACTTGCCAATGTTTAAATATACCATATTCCTACAACCCAGAAAAAAGAACTGAACATTAAACAATCATTCACCCTGAAGCTCACATAGATGTTTTACTATACAGCACTCAGGCCTTCTTATCAAAATTGTAGTTTGTGTCCTTTTCAAAGTATGAAACTTAAATATATTCAAACCAACTACATTTGCAAAACTATCATCACAATACTAACATTTAATTAATAATGAGTCCATTTGTTTCTGCAATCTGAGAGGCTCGTGGAAAATATATTTGGTTCAATGAATTGGCTCCATTAACATTACTATTCTGGAAACTAGAATTCAGGATCAATTTCATACTTGCATCTTAATCTCTGTGTAACACTAAAAAAAAAACTTTGGACAATTTCACCAACAATATTTACATATCCAAACATTCACTTCACAAACAAACGCCATGTGAGAATCAAGCAATAAAAACCTCCAGCAAACCCACAACAAAAAAGGACAATGAAGAGAAACAGACACTTCAGCCACAGAAACATGTAAAAGTTAAAAGCCTTTCCCACGTTTTTTTGAACCAGGTACAAACTACAGTTCCCTTGGCTTACAAAGAGGAGAGTACATGTTTGCAAACACTGCTGGGAAAAATGTAAAGCATATTGGCCATCTGCATAGATCACCAATACAGCATCTGCTACATAATATGAAACTTCATCTGACTATGAAACTACCTCAGCCAGAATAGATACGGGCGTATTAAATGCTACATTTTTCTCTTAAGGAAATGGGTGATCCAAAATGGGAAGCAATATTCTACTAGACAACAACCAACCTGAAAACACTTTACTAGCAGAAAATTGTCTGCCTGAAATCAAAATTGTAATTTTTCATGTAGACCTCAAACTTGTGGATAATTTTCATCAGCAACTGTGAATCTTTGTAAAATATGCATCACCCTCATTTACTGGCTTGTCTTTTACGTCAGTGCAGTAAGCACAATACTATAAAATTATTACATTATGTACAATTGATTACACATAGGGGAGGACGATCATGAATTGAAACTATAGAATTCAAATGTGAGCTGCCTATGGCTGTGCAACCAAATGAGACTTGCAAGACAATCAGCCTCCATGAGTGACACTTAACTGTGAAAGGAAACTAATAAAGGCATGGTATTCTTCAAATTTGGTGAGGCAGCTCCTGTGTAAACTACAAGAACCTTTGAAATTAAGAGACATATTTAGCCAGTTGTCTGTCTCTCAGTATTCTCACCCTGTGAATAACAAGGGCAAGAGAACAAGCAACATAAATGACACATATATGAAGAATTTTATTTGAAATAAAAAGTTGTGTGGTTTACTTGGTTGGGAGAAGGAAGATAATAAATTGTTGGTTTTGGCCTCAGTGCAAAGAGTATCTGGAGGCTGCTGAAATTTCCAGTGAGTTTTACTTTCTAGGAAGTCACCTACCTCCTCACATAGATCAAAATATAGGAATAATCTAAAAAAACTTCTTTCGACTTCTGTACACAATAGTAGCAAGAACATTTCTAAACCTATCACACTTTTGTATAAACAAAAGATTAATCTAAAACTCAAAGTTCGTATTATCCTTTTTTTTTTTTTTTAGGAATTGCAGGGTGAAGATATAAAGAAATTAAATTAGCAACTAGTACTAAACTTCTAGTGATTCATAACCCTTTCAGTCAAGCATTTCATATGGGGGGGTACCCACCTACAAACCTTCCAGTAAAACCACATAAACCGGTTTACTCCTTTACATAGCATATTTTTAAAGGGGGTAAGTGCCAACACCTCCTGCCTAGGTTAGATCATCATACTGAAATAACTGCTGGTACTGTGAGAGGATAGAGATAACAAAAATTGAAGAAACTTTTGACTTTAAGGTAGGTTTTTATAATGTTGTTTTTCCTGATGTCATATTCCAGATGAGAAAAAAATTATTTATGTGCTTAACTATGCTTTATTGTATGTGCTTAACTGTGCTTTATTCTATACAAAATTCTTGCAGAAGACCCTTTTTTTAAACTCTATATGCTAGTCTATAATGACAAACGCCATCAAAATATACAGGTAGTACCCCTGCTTAAGAAGATATAGAGAAGTTCGTAACATTATTGCTTGGATTTGTTTTGGTATTCAACCAGAAATACACTAACCTACCCTCACTTTCAAAGGGTGAGTGCTAAACAGCCTCTGGAGAGCAAATGTCTTCTTTGCCTCTTTCCAGCGTCTCCAGTATAAAAACAATACGTGGAGACAAAATAACTTCTTTTAGAAGGTCGTGGGCGCCTCAGGGATACCCTGACACTCCTGCAGAACTCCTCCGTAAATATCACATAACCTCCTTTCCTTTTCTTTTCTTTCCTACAAAGTATTTTAATCCGTCTGATTAACAGTCTGCCTCAAGGCCGGTATTTCGATGGCTCCCTTTCACACAGCAGGCCACAGGCACACCAGATACCGACCTGCGAGCCGCGGGCTACGCTTGGGACTCTCGGCTTGCGTGAGGCGGGAGGCGGGGGCGGGCAGCCGAGGCGGGGGG
>NW_009635640.1:0-13915 GCF_000690535.1 Cariama cristata | reverse complement strand
CGTGACCTGCCTTTTCAACTTTTAAATAGTTCACAGTCCCTTTTTTCCCACCTGTTCCCTGAGAAACAGGAATGTGGGCAGACAGCACCCTCTGCAGTGAACAATGGAGAAATGAGAGTTTGATCTCTGTCAGGGACTTTTATTTGTGCTATATTGGATCTATCTGCTTGGAGCCCTCTTCCACACTCTGCGTTATATGGACAAGCAAAATAATGGTGTTTGGAGCTGGTGTGAAAGCAGAGACAGGCAGATGCATCTCAGGATATCTTGAAGCATGTGTGATGTTGCAGGGAAGGGAGATAGTGGCTAAATTGAGAACAAAATATCAAAAAAATTATGTCACACACTGTTTCAGGTGCTATTGTACTCCTTTCTCCCTAGGGGTTATATTTTTTTGCAAGTACAACCTTATTTTATGCTAGAGATATGAAATTTAAGATTTTTTTCTAAGATGCAGTTCTTTTACATGCAGTGTGTTAAAGGAATCACAGCCAAAAACCACATCTCTGATTTGCAGAATGGGAACGTGATCCAGACTCCAGACAGACCTGTGTTGCCTCAGCTGTGGTCACCCCTGTGGTTTAGTCAT
Source organism: Cariama cristata (assembly GCF_000690535.1). Classification (NCBI taxonomy): domain Eukaryota; kingdom Metazoa; phylum Chordata; class Aves; order Cariamiformes; family Cariamidae; genus Cariama; species Cariama cristata. The sequence goes on along the minus strand of NW_009635640.1, from coordinate 13,326 downwards.
ATTCCCTACTGACAAGGGCAACAAATGCTGTAGGCACACTGATGCAAAATCCTTGAGTTCAGAGTAGTTTTTACCAAGCCACAAAATAACAAGACGATTTTCTTCTAGTAAGAGTGACAGCAATGGCCCCATCTTCCTCGATGTTGAAGTGATGATGATAAAGCCATCTTTCACGTCAAGGAAACAGCCTTTTACCATCCTCCAGTCCTTGTTTTCTTAGAGGACTGTCAGTTGCTTGCCAATAAATGCTGGTCCAGCTCCCAAATATGCAGCCTTCCTCTACACCAGCTCCTAATTAAAAAAGGTTGGAAGCAAGTGTAGACCTCCAAAATTTGATCTGTTTAAGAAAATACAGTTATCTGATGAAAACAAAAGGCGATCATTTCAGGTATCATGGGAACTAACTCATAGTGTCTCAAATCACTTCAGGATGAGTAGATTCCTGAATATGTAAACCTGAACAAGTGCACAAGTGCAATCTAGCGGACAACAGCTCATATTTATGGTGTGTGCCTTGTGGGGTAGGTTTACCCAGATTTCGGTCCATGTTGCTGTGCTTTGAATTCCTTCTGATAACTCAATAAAGAAGTCCAAAGTTAGCTTGGATTCTTCAGTGCTCTGCAGCATTTTACATGATGGAGATGCACTCAAGTTATCCACATAAGTGGATACTTCTCTTAATCTTTCTGTACTTCTTCTGAGTTGCCAATAACCGTTCATCCTGGTCTTTGAACTATTTTATTAAATCTTCTGGGAATGCTCTCTTGTATGAAAGTGAACTCTTGAGATTCACAAACTCTCTTTCTGCTGGGTTAAAGCAGCAATACTGTAATGATATGGTTTCTGTTTCCTTTTTCCAAACTCTTCTGGAAAGACAGAGATGTACTCAAAAGTTGGAAGAGTTTTAAAAAATAAATATTTTCTGCTCTTTAAGAAATGTTTGGGTCCCAAATCTCTTCCATGATCTTCTTCAGCCTTTCAGAAATACTCTGCTTTTAAATTCATAGAGAGGTCTAATTTCATTGAGTCTAGGGCAGTCGTGGTCAAAATTAAATTAATAATGGTTTAGTCTGATGGTTTTTTAAATTGTGAAAGGCTAATGTTTCCTCGTGGTTTAAAGCGTGTTGGAAACGTGAGTTATTCCTCTTTGATATGAAGTTTGATTGACCAGTAGGGAACTGAACCATATGTGGCATAATGTCCCTCTCTTTATGTAGCCATATATAGAATTTCATGGTTTTGTGGTTTTGAGTGGAATTGTTAGCTGACACAGAGAATAAAAAGAATTCTTCACTTCCAGTGTTTTTCCTCACTCTACACAAAAGCATACAGGAGCCTCCATCCTAGATCAGACCACAGGACCGCATAGTATAACATCCCACTTCTGAACGTGGTGTGTAAAGGGAGTTGCAGGAGGTAAATTATAAACAGGGCATGTACAGAGCAATTCCTCCTCCAGCCTTCCAAGTTTCTGAGCAACTACATCTTTAGAGCAACCATTTACCATGTTACAGTCGATAAATAAGAAAAATCAGCCAGAGGATTTTTTTTGTTTTGTTGTCGTTGTTGTTGTTTGGGGTTGTTTTAATTTTTCTTCCTAGTGTTGGATGAACAAAACCAGAGTGACTGCTCCACTCAGCAAGCAAATTCTTTAAGTCTTTTTCTTGCATGGCTTCACGTAGCACTTGAAAAGACTGAAGACTGCTGATGTGCACTTCAAGACACTCATGAAATACATTTTTGCAAACACTGTAAATGTAGATGATTACATTGTAATGAAGAATCTGTTTTTCAGTTGGCTAAAAATATCCCAATGACAGCAGATAATGATGGAGGGAATTAACCGCATTTCATCATGGTTTCATTTTTTGAATTACAGGCACCATTGTATTAGGATGATCACATTCGAGCTTATTTCTAGGTAAATAAGCCATGGGCTGAAGGCTGTTACAAGGTCAAGGAATGATCCTGAGTTACCTGGAAATACTTCAGGATGGAGAACATGGTGCCACTTTGTATTCCTTGGAAGGAAAAAGCCTCCAAGGAAAATCTTAAAGCAACCTTGTCTTACTCTAGAAATGTGTAAAAGCAAAGACATTTTTCCTGGTTTTGCTCTGATGACTCACCGTAAAGAAAAAGAAATGTCATTTGAATACTAAAAAGGGGAAAAAAGCACACTGGGTACAATTTTGCTAGTCTGCTTAGATTTGCAAATACTGTTGATGGACAAAAGAGGAAAGTATCGTGAACAAACTCCAGGAGCAGGCTACTGAGGCATTTCTGCTTAAAATCCTCTTTCAGGTGATTTTTAGATTCTAAAATAGTGATAATGGTGTTGATCTCCTTTGTAAAGTGCTTAGTGATTTTCTGATGAAAAGGAATATATGAGCTATATTATTGTTATTATTATTATTTATTACTATTTTACAATTATTAGTCTTATTCTGTATCTATTAAGTACATCAAATGACTACTAAAATTGTCATTTTAGTCTGTACGTTTCCGTATAGTATCCCTGTTTTCTATTCATAAACTGAGAGTTTTTCCTGTTGAACTTCTCTTCTATGTCATTTTAATCTTATTTTATGACTGGACAAGATCATTAGAAAGCAATCAAGTTCATAGTCTCTCAGAGACTGCTAATAACTTTTGAAAGCCATAGTGTTTTAATTCTGTCTCTCCAAGGTGTTTTCTATAAAACTGATTTTACGTAATTCAGTGCAGCCACTTAGGAGGTGGCCATCTCTCTCGTTTCCCTATCATTGTCAGTACTTCTCTCTTCTTGCTCCTATGTGCATATATTTATTTTTCTCAAGGTTTGGAGTAGCCTTACCCACATCAATATTGTTCTGCTGCCCATAGATTCACCTTTTATGATGATGTCTTCCCAGCTCAACAATCTGGGTGTTGTTTGGGGTAAAGTTCTGGGAAAGAATTTGCGTGTAAAGGAGTACTTTGGTGAATTTCCATGTGCCACAACTGGGCACATAACACTTCCCAGTACAGAGGAGTCTGTGAGATTAGATTGTAGATACAACTGAAGTGATGCTTTCCCTGTAATGGATTTCAGTAACGAGGATAGCAAAACAAGTATCTGAGTATTCTTAAGGATTCATATCTCTGGCCTTCTAGGATGCTTCAATTTCTACCATATTCTCTTTTACTTTTTTCCTTTAGACTCAAAAGAAATATGCACTCGTGCTCTTTTTCTCCTAGAAAGCTCTCTTCCATTGCTAAATGACCACCTTCGTCTGATACTTACCACTACCTTACAGCAGGGAATTGGCAGGACGGCTCATCCTGAAATCAATAATGCAGTGTCTGGATATATTACAAGTGTGACTTCCTGTATTTGTATAGTCATATATGTTCTGGAATAGAGCTCATCATAGGGGAAATATAGGCACAGCCTCCTATGAAAAATATCAACTTCCAGAACCTTGTGTAAATAAACCAGCAAAGTAAATTTTACTGTCCTAAAATCTTCCTCATAGACTTTTTTCAATAAAGATCAAAAAAACCCCAAACTGTACTTGAAGGAAAATATGTATGTAGCATGTATATAACAGTATCACTTGGTAATACGAAACGCTACCTGGATATCCCAGAGAAAACGATACAGATCCACAACCTAAACCCCTGCTTTAGCATCCCCAAAAAAGTCTTGAGGATTTAATTTGTCCCAAATTTTAGAAATTACTTGTGGTACAAAGGTTCCATTAATCTTTTGTCTAGGACTTTATGTCCTTCTTTCAGCCCATGAAATCAACTCATCAACATAGCAAGAATGTAGGAGGTAGACGCTACTGAAAGTAGAAATCAACTGCCCACCATCCAGAAGACAAGAAAAGATTCGATCTGCCATCTGAGGTCCATTTTTGGGAATTATCTTTTTATTTATCTCATGCCTTTCCTAAGGGTAAGATAAATATTTCCATACTGTATTTGGGTACATATGTTCCACTACATAGAAATGCAGAAATTAGACTCAAAACATTGAAAAGATATAGATTTATACCAAGACTAAGGACTATGCTGCTTTGCTTGGACAATTGGACAAATTGCCTTGAAGGTTCAAGAAAACTTTTGTGAGAGATCCTTCTCTATAAGGTCATAAAACTCATGACAGTTCAAATACAAGTGAATTAGGTTCCAAAAGCATGTATAATTTTAAGTTCTCCACTCTACCCCCTCCTGGGTGAAGCTGGCAGGATCACACACTTTCTTCTTTATGCATTTTAATATAAATTTCTATTAGCTGCTTTGAACTGCTTAACGTAGCAGAATACCTGATGACCGCATTGTGTATTGTTGACTAGCTTGCCAGCATTGATGATCTCTTCATTGCTCCTCCATTTACTCTGCCTATCAATTAGGTTGTTATTGTTCTGTAAGTTACAATAATTGGCAGGTTTTGCAGACACAGCTGACAGTCACTACAGTGAAAGGTGAGGGAGTATGAATAAATTTAAATAGATATGCATATTGAAAATAAGCACCTAACTATTAAATATAGACATCCTTAAAATAGCTTCTAAAGTAAACAACAATCAAGGAGAATAATTCAAAGCAGCCCACTGACTGCAATCTGGGAAGCTCAGAAGGAGACAAGAGAAGTACCCAGCAGGCAAGGACACAGAAAAATTTGGGGGCATTTGGTTTCTTATCTAGTCTGTCATACACATTTTGTGTGATTCTGTACTAGGCATTTCTACTGTTATTTTCAAAAGCATATAAGCAAGGTTGAGCACTCATGTTGATTTTGGTGTCTTAGTTCCGCTCTATGAAATGGGAGCATTACTGCAATACTGTTTTCTAAGTACAGTTTCCCCTTTACAATAGAGAAGGACTTCACTGTGCTGGGGGTTATTTAAACAGTCAAAAGAAACATAGCATAAGGAGTTTATGGTCTGAGTAGGACATATGCATAGAGGTTAAGAAGTGCTTAGATAATGCAATAAGAACAGTACAGTGTCTTAGTTGCATATACTATACATTTATCAAGACATTTCAGTGTTACTTGGCATGCCATTCTTACTCTAAGGTCACCTAATGTGAACTACTAGTAAGTACAAATAGGAAACCCTGATCCTATAATCATAAAATCATAGGATCATTTAGATTGGAAAGGACCTTTAAGATCATCAAGTCCAACCATAAACCTAGTACATCCAAGTCCACCACTAAGCCATGTCTCTAAGCACCATATCTACACACCTTAGGATGTTCCTACCAAACCTACTTTACTCTTCCGTAAAACTCTTACTGAACTGAACAGAAGAGCCAATGCAACTGTTTTATATCTCTAACCAAATAACAGGAAATGGACAGTAATTAAACTCCGGTACCAGATGACATACAATCCAGACTTCGATGGAACTCTAATATTAAGCTGCTGAGCCTTCAGGTGGGCATGATGTCTATCATGGCTCACACACCAGAATGGCAGAAGGCGGAAACCTGCTTTATGGATGCAATGTAGAGCAGTCAGGTTTTACTTGGAGCTGGCTGTGATTACAAGAACTAGATTTAGAGGTAATGGAAATGTATAGAACTTCCATCAGCCTAGGAAAAAGATAAAGGATGTTAAAGTTTGGGGAAGAATAAAGTATTTAGGAATTGGGAATTGAGAAGAAAGAAAAACAAATTCAAACTTGGAGGGTAGGGGTTTCATTGCTCTATGTGTTTTAAACTAGGAAATACCTTTTGTCTGTATTGAGGATTTATTTTGGGCAGATTTGGCCTGTAAAAAACCATGGCCTTGTTTTAACTTTCTCAGTTTTTATGGTAAAATGGGTGTAAGGGGTGGGAGGTACACTTAAAATTTTATTCAGTGGTAGCTTTCCTTCCTGTACTAGTTTGCACTGAGCTGCCCTGACCTAAGAGCCAAAAAAGGAATTTAAAGAAATAAGTCTGAAAGTAAATCCTCTGAGGTAGATTTTGAAGGTGATCATTTTCCTGCCTCCTTGGGTACTCCTGTTGCTACAGACTCATGGGAGCTGCATCATCTGTTGGACTAGAACTGCAGCTGGGATTCATAATTATGCTTCTACGGACTGGTCAATATTTCCTCTCTTTATAGTCATGGTTCTGGGGACTAGTTAAAACTTCACAGCTGCACATTTTGAGAGTTGCATGAATTTGACCTTGCCCTGGTTGGAGCTGTAGTTTTGAAAAACAGGACTGGTATTCCAAATGTTTCACAGACAGAAGTCCAGGTCTATATTTCCTGATTTCATTTAACTGCTGATTTAAATTGTTATATTCTCACATGTTAACATGGTAGGTTCCTAAAAGTCATTACAAATAAAAAATAATGAAGGCGCTTGGCATGTTTCTGGGTCATTTCTTTACATACTGGCGCAGCATAACAAGTTATAACACAACTGCATAACTGGCAATCTGTATGCCTTGTTCTCTCCCCTACAAACGGTACTTGTTTCCCAGAAATGATATATGGAAAATCTTGTCTATCAAAGACTGAAATGAAATTGAATGGAGCTTGAGAGTACCAAGTCAGAAAAAACTGGACTAAAGTTATGTAAGAGAAAAATAACTGGTTTTGGAGACAGAAATAAAACAGCATTTTCTGAAAATCTGTGGAACAGTTAGTGTAAACAAAATAGCCACAACACTGCACTGCACTGTCAGTATTTATTTACATGAACCCCTCTAATAATACCAAAGCTCTCTAGACGGCAATGTCAACATATGTTTCAAAATATCATGCAGGTGCCTGTCTCTGTCTATTACCTATAATTTCAGCCTAAGAAAATAGCCTTTCCTAAATTTAAAATCGCTAAAATCAGATGGATCCCACAAACAGAAGGTAAAACACACCCACATGCTGATTCAGCAAAACACTTAAGTCTGCAATTCTGTTTAATCATATGTTTATCATAATCATAGAATCATAGAATTGTTTAGGTTGGAAAAGACCTTTAAGATCATCAAGTCCAGCCACTAACCTAGCACTGCCAAGTCCACCACTAAACCATGTCCCTAAGCACCACAACTACTGGTCTTTTCAATGCCTCCAGGGATGGTGACTCCACCACTTCTCTGGGCAGCCTGTTCCAGTGCTTGATAACCCTTTCAGTGAAGAAATTTTCCCTAGTATCTAATTTAAACCTCCCCTGGTGCAACTTCAGGCTGCTTTCTCTTGTCCTGTTGCTTGTTACTTGGGAGAAGAGACCAACCTCCACCTGCCTACACCCTCCTTTCAGGTCATTGTAGAGAGCGATCGGGTCTCCCCTCAGCCTCCTCTTCTCCAGACTAAACACTCCCAGCTCCCTCAGCCGCTCCCCATCAGACTTGTGCTCCAGACCCTTCATCACTTTCGTTGCCCTTCTCTGGACTCACTCCAGCACCTCAAGGTCTTTCTTGAAGTGAGGGGCCCAGAACTGGACACAGCACTTGAGGTGTGGTCTCACCAGCACCGAGTACAGGGGGATGATCACTGCCCTGGTCCTGCTGGCTGGTCGTGCTTGCCACACTATCCCGGATACAAGCCAGGATGCCATTGGCCTTCTTGGCCACCTGGGCACACTGCTGGCTCAGGTTCAGCTGGCTGTTGACCAGCACCCCCAGGTCCTTTTCTGCGAGGCAGCTTTCCAGCTGCTCTTTCCCAAGCCTGTAGCGTTGCATGGGGTTGTTGTGACCCAAGGGCAGGACCCAGCACCTGGCGTTGTTGAATTTCACACACTTGGCCTTGGCCCATCCATCCAGCCTGTCCAGATCACTCTGCAGAGCTTTCCTACCCTCAAGCAGATCAACACTCTCACCCACCTTGATGTCATCTGCAAACTGACTGAGGGTGCACTCAATCCCCTCATCCAGACCATTGATAAAGATACTAAACAGAACTGGCCCCAATACCGCGCCATGGAGAACACCACTTGTGACCTGCCATGAACTGGATTTAACTCCATTCACCACCACTCCTTGGGCCTGGCCATCCAGCCAGCTTTTTACTCAGCAAGGCGTATGGCCATCCAAGCCAGGAGCAGCCAGTTCTTCCAGGAGAATGCTGTGGTAAAAAGTGTCAAAGGCTTCACTAAAGTCTAGGTAGACAACATCCACAGCCTTTTGCTCATCCACTAAGCAGGTCACCTCGTCATAGAAGGAGATCAAGTCAGTCAAGCAGGACCTGACTTTTGTAAACCCATGGTGACTTGCCCTGATGAACTTGTTGTCCCATACATGCTGTGTGGTGATACGCCAGACGATCTAGTCCCTAACCTACCCCATCACCGAGGTCAGGCTAACAGCCCTGTAGTTCCCTGGATCCTCTTTCTGGCCCTTCTTGTAGATGGACGTCAATTTGCTAAACTCCAGACAACTGGGACCTCCCCGGTTAGCAAGGACTGCTGATAAGTGATGGAAAGTGGCTTGGTGAACACTTCCACCAGCTCCCTGAGTACCCTGGAGTGGATCCCATCTGACCCCGTAGACTTGTGCATGTCCAAGTGGTGTGGTAGGTCACGCACCATTTCCCCTTGTGTTATGGGGGCTTCATTCTGCTCTCCATTCCTGTCTTCCAGCTCAGGGGGTTGAGTACCCAGATAACAACCGGTCTTGCTAATAAAGACTGAGGCGAAAAAGGCATTAAATACTTCAACCTTCTACTCGTCGTTTGTCACTGTGTTTCCCCCTGCATCCGATAAAGGATGGAGATCCTCTCTAGCCCTCCTTTTGTTGCTAATGTATTTATCGAAACATTTTTTATTATCTTTTATGGCAGTAGCCAGGTTAAGTTCTAGTTGGGCTTTGGTCCTTCTAATTTTCTCCCTGCATAACTTCACAACATCCTTGTAGTCCTCCCAAGTTGCCTCCCCTTCTTCCAAAGGTCATAAACTCTCTTTTTTTTCCTGAGTTCCAGCCAAAGCTCTCTGTTCAGCCAGGCCAGTCTTCTTCCCTGATGGTTCATCTCTCGGCCTGTGGGGATGGCCTGCTCCTGCACCTTTGTTACAATCCAGATTAGATAATTTAGGAGGTCATAGTGGCTTTGTGATTCCCTTGGGCTAAATTAAGGTGAAACTACACCAAGTGATTGGTTAAACATTTTCTTTAAGGCAGAAGCAACCAGAACTTGGAAAGCATAACGGTAGGCGGCGTGGGTTCTATCAAGATGTTTATGCGAAGAAAAGGAAAGAGAGGAAAGAAAGGAAAGAAAAAGAGAAACAAAACGAGAAAAAGAGAGAGAGAGACATCACCACCTTTGGATCCCATGGTGTTGATGATGACAACAAATGCAGTAGTTCTCTGGTGGTGGGCGCACGCCTGTATCTTCTTGGAACTGTGCCTTTTATAGTCTAAATTCCTACCTTTCAATCACGCCAGTTACGCCCCTTGGGGACTTACATAACTCGTGATCTTTTGTACAGGCATCACTGGGGAGTGATTGCAAGGGGTCTTTTGTGTGTTCATAAGCCCCTTTCTCAAAATTAACTCTGTGTGACCTCTGACCATATAAGGCATGCTGATCCTATCAGAATACAAAACCGCCCACCCTCTGGAAAGCCCCCTGTGTCCTGGGTTAGCCCACTTCTTGTTGGGCAGAACTTGTTTTCAAGAGCGTTTGACGCATCTGTATACATTAACTCTTTCAGTCTCTTACAGCCTTCAAGATTTCCTTCTTGAAGAAGGCCCAGCCTTCCTGGACCCCTTTCCCCTTCAGCGCTGCCTCCCAAGGGACTCTGTCAACCAGGCTCCTGAACAGGCCAAAGTCTGCCCTCCGTAAGGCCAAGGCAGCAGCTCTGCTGACCCCCTCCTTACCTCTCCAAGAATCAAAAACTCTATCATTTCATGATCACTATGCCCAAGATGGCCTCCAACCATCACATCACACACCAGTCCTTCTCTGTTCGCAAACAACAGGTCCAGCAGGCGTCTTCCCTAGCTGGGTCCCTCACCAGCTGTGTCAGGAAGGTCTCTTCCATACACTCCACGAATCTCCTGGACTGTTTGCTCTCTGCTGTGTTGTATTTCCAGTAGACATCTGGTAAGTTGAAGTCCTCCACCAGAACAAGGGCTAGCAATCGTGAGACTTCTCCCAGCTGCTTATAGAATATTTCATCTGCTTCTTCATCCTGGCTGGGTGGTCTGTAACAGACTCCCACCATGATATCTGCCTTGTTGGCCTTCTCCCTGATTCTTACCCTTAAACACTCAATCCTGTCATCACCATCATTAAGCTCTAGACAATCAAAACTCTCCCTAACATACAGGGCTAATGTATTGTTTAAAGTAATGTTTATGCCATATTAATTCCACTTACAGCCAGACCTGATCTTCAGTATTTATCCAAAAGATAAAACTCCTGCACAAGAACCAAAAAAGGTGGGACAGAAAGAAAGAATGAAGAGTCAGTTAGTCAAGAGTGGGTTTTGTGTGTTTGCTTGCTTTATTTGTTTTTGCAATGATCAGCAGTTCAATATTAGTTAAAGCAAAAGTGTGGAAATCTACTGTGATCTTTGTAAGCAGAAACTGCAGATGTTCTCTTTTTGCTTGAATTGTATTCATCGTAGGTTGACATAGTAATTTGTATTGTCTTCATTGCCTCAGTCGCATTTTTATCAACATACCAAAGAGAAGCTTTTATACTTTACAAATATAACCCAGAGGATATTCCTTGGGATAACCTTTTGATTCCCAGGTAGCTTACGTGGCTTTTCACTGTTGCTAACCTGTCTTTATTATCCCTGCAGCATGCACTGCATGAGAATCAATACTCTTTAACTCAGGAGCCAATTATCTAATCTTTTTGATTAATTACTTTGAAGTGTGATCTACATGCTTTAATTTTTATTTTAAGTTTTGTTTGTGACATTTTTGGGGAACTTTCTTGATTGTTTTTCTTTTTTCTCAATGCAACTTCTGCTTTATTCTCCACAGGGAAATTAGTTTTCTACTCAATCTTTTATGCAGACAAAGAATAACTCTGTAATATTTATTTGCAGAATGACTAGAGAATTCTTGTGAAACAGTCTCTTACTGTATCTGTGATTCAGTGGCAGAACTGCAGCCTGCTATGTCAACAAAATGGGAGCAAAAAATCACTTTCAGAGGTGTCGAGTTAGAGGAGATATTAATCAATACAAAATGTTTTCGTGTCTCCCTGTATTCCTTCTGTAAAGTTAACTTCCTATAAAGCCTTCTGGTTTATTTAATACTTCAAACTCCAAACTGGATATGTTGTGTCAATTTAAGTCAGCTTAAAATATTACCTGAGATGACATGCTTACTAGAGCTGGCAAGAAAACACAACTGGTTAAAATGTTATTTAGTTTCAAATATTCATCCTAAACTTTGCCTGAACTTTCTTTTTTTTTTTTTTTTTTAAATTACACTTAAATATTAGAGTGGAGGAAATTTATATTGAACTACGTCTTTACTTTGCAATTATACAACTATACACACACAATCAAATATTTAGTTCATAAAAATTTACACTGAATATTTAATGAACTTACTTTCCCAATCAAAGAAGGAATTATAATCTCTGAACATTGTTGTTAGTAGATTCAACCTGAAAGCTGTGAGTTATTTCTTTAAAGAAAATTGTATTAAAATCTAAATAATGCATAAAGTTTAGTACTAATTTTTAGTATGCTGGAATAATAAGTTCACAGTTGTCTTCCACTTTCCTCTTTTTCTTCCCCCAGAGGGAAATATCCTTAACATTTGTATAATGCCAGACAAAATTGATTCTGAGAGAATATCTGCATGGATATGATGAGAGCAGACTTTGGTGGTTTTGCAGTGAAGATGTTACAACGTGAAGATGTCAGCCAGTTACAGGTAACGGTCAAAAAAAAAAAAAGAAATATAAGAATTATGAAAAGAGCATAGGGTAGTAATTTCGATTTAGACAAGTCTAATTTTTCTGATGAAAGTGACAAAAGAAAAACCTCTTAATAATCTCTTTCCAGAAACTAACACCAAGACTCATATTCTGCCATTTCGCTTTTATGCTTTATTTTCACTCTGAAAGTAACAGCGAGGGCAGACAACCGCACTCCTGAAAGCTCATAGGAACGTGGTGATCGTTTGTGCCCTTGGCTGAAGTGTGGGACTCAAAACATTATAGGCAAGCAAAGTACTATGAACTAAAGGGTAGTAACCTGGTGAAACTGGAATAAACTTCTGGGCAAGTCTGACACTGTGTTGGGCACGAGTCAGTCATGACACCCTGGTGCAGAATAGCAAATCCCACGTAGAGTGAAGTCTCTCCCAGCCTTAAGATTTCACACATTTATGCCTGACAAGTGTCATGCAGTCCTTTTTTTTTTTTTTTTTATCGCAGAATTCCCCAAAAATTGTGTCTAGGTTCAAGTTTTTCAAAGATTTCAACAGTCCCATCATAAACAAAGGTTTCTGTCTTTTTTTTGTTGTTGTTGTAGTGGTTACATTTCCAATTGTATTTGTGTGTTTGAACTATTATCCTCATTGAGAACATCCAAAGTGTTCGTCTTTTGAATTTAAAGTTTGTGGGTTTTTTTTTTGCTGCTCTACAAGTTGGACTAATAATATCACTACCAGAAAGAGCAGTTGCCTGAGGAGTTCTTAGAAATTAAGCATAAATGTGATAAGATTACCATGTTAATGTTACTAAATCCTTTTCCTTTGATACTACTGATCAAGGCGAGCTGCTCTCATCTTGTTTCAGTATTTGCATTTTTAAGTTCTGTCGAGAACATAAAGGACTGGCTGATTGCATCTAGAAATCAAAATTCATCTGTGCTCTGAATCCATCAGTTCACACCTACTCACTCTTAATGAGCAAGCAATTTTGGTTTTCAGTCAGAGGATGCAACTGTCAAGAGTTATCTCAAAGAAATAGACCTATTTTGCAGTAAATTTCTTCCATTATCCCTTTATTTCTATTGCTAGGGTCAACAAGTTCATCATCTTAAATAACAGCTTGGGAAGATGTAGATAAATCAAAAGAAAGGGAAAACATACACATACACACATACACTAATGCCAGAAGTCCCATTTCAATTTTCTGCAGTCTACAATATGGTTTCCATAGTTCCACTAAATGTTGACCCTTATAAGAAATTTAGCCTTGTTTCCATGTCAGTCCCACCTAGTGCCCCCAGGGAGATCAGGCCTTTCCCACCGCAGCACAGATGCATTGCAGGAAGGGAAACCAGTACAGGGAGGTGAAGCATCTCCTCTGACGGCATGGCATGCATATGGGCATTGCCTGAGCCACCGTCACTGTCCATTTACCAGTTGCTGAAGACACTGCCTTTTCTGTGAATCTTTTGCATACATAATACTTCAGACTGCAGCTCAACAGGTTTCAATTTGTGTTCA